>NC_057795.1:29383200-29537836 GCF_018294505.1 Triticum aestivum | reverse complement strand
GTACTCGCCTAAGTACGAAATCAATGTGCGCTCTGCAAGGACGATGAGGTGCAGGTCGACTGCTACCTTCTCCTTCGGAGCTACGCCACAAATACAAAAATCCTACCGAGTGGAGAGCAAACCTCCCACTCGGGGGCTTAGCTGCAGTCTAGTACTCGCCTAAGTGTTCAAAATCCTACCGAGTGGAGAGCAAACCTCCCACTCGGGGGCTTAGCTGCAGTCCAGTACTCGCCTAAGTGTTTAAAATCCTACCGAGTGGAGAGCAAACCTCCCACTCGGGGGCTTAGCTGCAGTCCAGTACTCGCCTAAGTGTTTGAAATCCTACCGAGTGGAGAGCAAACCTCCCACTCGGGGGCTTAGCTGCAGTCCAGTACTCGCCTAAGTGTTTGAAATCCTACCGAGTGGAGAGCAAACCTCCCACTCGGGGGCTTAGCTGCAGTCCAGTACTCGCCTAAGTATGAAATCCATTTCGATCTGCAAGGACGACAAGGTGTAGGTCGACTGCTGCCTTCTCCTTCGGAGCTCTGCCACAAATACAATGTGCGCTCTGCAAGGACGACGAGGTGCAGGTCGACTGCTACCTTCTCCTTCGGAGCTCCGCCACAAATACAATGTGCGCTCTGCAAGGACGACGAGGTGCAGGTCGACTGCTACCTTCTCCTTCGGAGCTACACCACAAATACAAGGTGTGCTCTGCAAGGGAGACGAGGTGCAGGTCGACTGCTACCTTCTCCTTCAGAGCTCTGCCACAAATACAATGTGCGCTCCATCCTGATCCACAAGGATGCAGGTCGACTGCAATCTGTGCTCCATCCCTACCTGCAAGAGTGCGTCACAAGCACTAAAATATATTCCGAGTGAAGAACAATGTTCGCTTGAAGGCAAATGCAAACATATTCAATGGCAGAGCCAAGTTCAGATAGCATCCTACGGATTCAGAAGTGCTCAGGCATCGAGCCTGTTAAAGTTTATCGGTTGCAAAATTACTCGGCATTCCGAGGCAAATTTAAGGCATCAAGCATAGAAGTTTTTTACTCCTCAGGTGGAGGACTGGAAGGCGCGACAAACTGGTCCAGGTCGATTCCATCTGCAATCCGAGTGGCAGCGGCAATGAAGGTCTCCATGAAAGATTGGGAGTCATGCTTCTTGGTATTGGCCACTTTGAGGGACGCCAGCTTGTCCTCTTGCGCATCCTTGCAGTGAACACGGGCCAGAGACAGAGCAACATCAGCACCCCACCTGGCAGAAGACTTCTTCCATTCTTGCGCTCGACCTGGAACTTCATTCAGTCGAGTCATCAGAGACTCGAGGTCATTTTGAAGCATCTCTCTCGGCCAGAGTGTCGTGTCGATCCGCGACGCCGCAACCTTCAGTCGAGCAAGATACTCGACCACACCAGCAACACGAGACTCCAGTCGGAGCACGTTCATGGCAGTTTCATCCTTCACAGGAGAATTAATGGGATCCAAGCCTGTCTCCACTCAACTGGTCTCCTCCTCGAAGTTTTGGCAGAATTCTGTAAACACAACTCAAAGATGAGCCAGCAGTTCTATGATGAGTCGGTGATTACAAGTCAGTCGGGTAAGAGAGATTACCCTCAAGCATGATGAATAACTTCTTGGCGAGTCCCCCCAGATAAGCCTCCAGATCGTTCTTCTTCCCCACCAGTTCACTAGCCTTGTCACTCAGAGCAATCTTGTCATTCTTCAGACGGGTGACTTCTTTGTTGGCCGCGTCAAGAGCAGCTTTCAGGTTGGTGTTCTCCTCTTCCAGTTTACCGACTGAAGCCAGCTTCTCTTCCGCAAGCTTCGTTTTATCCAAAGCCGCCTTCTGTGCTTCGGCAAGTTCCTGGTCCTTCTTCTTCAGAGCCTCCTTCATTTTATCTGCAAAATGACAAAGAGATCAGAATCAAGAACGGGTAGAAGGATAAGAACAGTCGTCAAGTTCTCACCAATCATACCTTTTGCTTCGTCCTTTGCCTTCTGGAAGTTCTCCTGAACAAGCTTCAAGTCAAGGTCGAGCTGGATATGTTTGTTTTCCAATTCAGTATAGCGAGCCACAAGCTCGAAAGATTTCTGTGAAAGAGTCAGTCGACAGATATCAAAGAGAGGTTGCTTCCGAGTAACTAAGAGAAAAACCGTAGCATTTCTAAGACTATAGTTGAATCAAAATATTCAACAGTAGTCTCGGGGACTACACCCAGTGGGTGCACTCAGCGTGCCCCCACTAGTTTTATCGACTTGATCTGATCAGTCGATCGAAAGGAACAAAGAGATCATGATCTACAAAAAAACAGGTTCTTCAGACTACAGTCGACTGCCAGCGGTCCACCGTAGTCTCGGGGACTACACCGAGTGGGTGCACCCAGCGTGCCCCCACCGGTTCCAAGATTCCATTCGACATGGTCCGACCAGACCGACTGAAGAAGTTGGAATGAGGAAATTCAAAATACAAAGACTATGATCGACTGCCAGCAGTCGACCATAGTCTCGGGGACTACACCCAGTGGGTGCACTCAGCGTGCCCTCACCAGTTCAAAAAATCAATCGACACACCCAGTGGGTGTACAGATAAATCAAAGATCTTTGGAAAGAAAGTCTTCAGATAGCATATCCTAACAGAACAAGCGGTGACCAACTAACCTGGACATTGCTCTAGAGGGCTGAGCTAGCATCATAAGCCACTTGGCTGGCTTCCCGGATCGCCTTCACCTGCTCCATCATGATCCCCGCCTGGCGTATAGCCTCCTTAGCAGCACCCGCTTGGTCCTCTGGGATGTGGTGCGTGACAAAAAGGAAGGGCGGATCAGCAATCGATGATGAAGGCCGGGCACTCGTCAGCGGCACAACGAAGGACACATAATGCCGAGTGACATCACCACCTTCTTGAACCAATGCCTCAGGCACTGATGCGGTCCGAGTGATCTTGCCAGCCGGCACCTTTTTGTTCTTCCTCACCCTCAGTGGCACCTCATTGTCATCATCAGGGAGATCAATGACATGAGGAGGAGTTGTAGGATAAATCCAGAGTTAGAAACGAAAATCCAATGACCAGAAGGGAAACTACAAGAGGGCAAACCAGGGTTGGAGGTGGCAGCGTCTTCCATTTCTTGGTCGTCGTTCTTGGCGGAAGTCTCTGAGCTAGCAGCACTGCAGATTTCAGAAACCAGTCGGTTAGTCGATGAGTCGACCAAGAGTTCGTCCGTGCTAAACAAGAAAACACAAGTTCTGCTGTTACCCGGAGATAGTGGGAATGGCCATTCTCATCTTGGGCAAGGCCTTCGGCGGCTTTGACGACTTCGGCTGCTTCGGCGCTTTCTCAGTCGGCGCTGGAGAAGCCGCCCGGGGGCGCTTTGACGATTGCCCAACAGGTGCAGTCGCTTTGTCACGCTCGCTCGCAGGGTCGTGGATGAGCTTGGATCGCCTTTCCGTGCGAGGAGGATCGACTTCCATCTCCTCCTCCTCTTCACTGGAGCCGTCGTCATCCTCGTCCTCCTCACCATCAGATTCCCGCTCCTCCTCACTTTCGCCTCCGCTCGCCTCTCCCTCCTCGCCCTGTTGCATCCCGTTGGGAGTCGAGTACATCTCAGTCATGGCCTAGAAGACAACAAACAAGACAAAGGTCAGTCGACTGATTTTAAAGCAAACAGAATGAAGAAAGCGGGATCACAGTCGGAGATGCAGAAGTGGACCTTGTCTACGTCGTATGATTGGTCGAGTGGAGGAATCCTCCTGGCTCCTCGGGGGTTGTCCTTGTTCCCTGTGATGCTGGCCAGCCACCTCTCCAACGTGGCCTCGTCAATCTCCTCCGGGTGGATCCGAGTGGTGTCCTTAGTGCCAGAATACAACCACATCGGATGGTCTCAAGCTTGAAGCGGCTGGATACGTCGCCGGAGGAAGACCTCCAAGAGGTCCATACCGGTCACCCCGTCACAGATAAGCTGGACGACACGCTCGACCAACACCTTAACCTGCGACTTCTCCTCCGGGAGTACCTTCAAAGAGGAAGGCTTCCTCACTCGGTCCATGGAAAAAGGAGGGAGTCCAGTTGACTGCCCTGGCGTCGGCTGGTCTTTGCAGTAGAACCAGGTCGACTGCCATCCCCGGACCGAGTCAGGTAGGATCATGGTCGGAAAGGCGCTTTTTCCTCTCAACTGAACCCCAAGACCCCCACACATCTGAATAACTTGGGTTCTCTCATCACTCGGATTGGCCTTTTTCACCGTCTGGGAGCTCCAGGTGAAGATGTGCTTGAAAAGACCCCAATGAGGCCGGCAACCCAAGAAATTCTCGCACAAAGACACGAAAGCGGCGAGATACACGATGGTGTTGGGTGTGAAGTGGTGGAGTTGTGCCCCGAAGAAATTCAGAAATCCCCGAAAGAAAGGGTGAGGCGGCAAAGAAAACCCACGGTCGACATGGGTGGCCAAGAGAACGCACTCACCCTCCTGAGGTTGCGGCTCGGACTCCATCCCCGGGAGCCGCGCCGATCCATGGGGCATCAGTCCTCCATCGGCCAGGTCATCCAGATCCACTTGACGGACCGTCGAGCAGATCCAGTCGCCCTGGATCCAGCCCTGTGGCAGGCCGGCCCTCGATGAAGATCCGGTCCAACTGGTCCCCCTTCCCTTTGCCTTCGCCGTTGCTTTCTTCGCCTGTTCCAGAGCCGCCATCTTCTCTTTCACCATCGTCGCCGGCGAGGCGCGCACGGAGCAGCGGCGCTGAGGCAGAAGCGAACGCGGCGGAGAAGTCTGGAGAAGAGAGGGGGGAATGAGGACGCACTGTTCAAAACCCCCCGTCCAGCGCCTTATATAAGGTTGCTTCCGAGTGACTGACATGTAGGCCCGAGCGATCCTGTCAAATCCCGCAACAGTCGCGCTCGTGATACATGGCAAAAAAGGTGGCATGGAGATCGAGGCGTCCCTGCCTTATCCCGTCCCCACTAGGGCCCATCAAGGCCCATTGGTTCCTCCTGGGGTTCCGGTAACCCTCCGACACTCCGGTTTTATCCGAAACTTCTCCGGAACACTTCCGGTGTCCGAATATAGTTGTCCAATATATCAATCTTTATGTCTCGACCATTTCGAGACTCCTCGTCATGTCCATGATCACATTCGAGACTCCAAACAATCTTCAGTACACCATATCACATAAACTCATAATACCAATCGTCATCGAACGTTAAGCGTGCGGACCCTACGGGTTCGAGAACTATGTAGATATGATCGAGACACGTCTCCGGTCAATAACCAATAGCGGAACCTGGATGCTCATATTGGTTCCTACATATTCTACGAAGATCTTTATCAGTCAAACCGCATAACAACATAGGTTGTTCCCTTTGTCATCGGTATGTTACTTGCCCGAGATTCGATTGTCGGTATCTCAATACCTAGTTCAATCTCGTTACTGGCAAGTCTCTTTACTCGTTATGTAATACTTCATCCCGCAACTAACTCATTAGTCACAATGCTTGCAAGGCTTATAGTGATGAGTATTATCGAGAGGGCCGAGAGATACCTCTCCAAAACACGGAGTGACAAATCCTAATCTCGATCTATGCCAACCCAACAAACACCTTCAGAGACACCTGTAGAGCACCTTTATAATCACCCATTTACGTTGTGACGTTTGGTAGCACACAAAGTGTTCCTCCGGTATTCGGGAGTTGCATAATCTCATAGTTTGAGGAACTTGTATAAGTCATGAAGAAAGCGGTAGCAATGAAACTGACACGATCATAATGCTAAGCTAATGGATGGGTCATGTCCATCACATCATTCTCCTAATGATGTGATCCCGTTTATCAAATGACAACACATGTCTATGGTTAGGAAACATAACCATCTTTGATTAACGAGCTAGTCAAGTAGAGGCATACTAGGGACTTTAGGTTTTGTCTATGTATTCACACATGTACTAAGTTTCCGGTTAATACAATTCTAACATGAATAATAAACATTTATCATGAATTAAGGAAATAAATAATAACTTTATTATTGCCTCTAGGGCATATTTCCTTCACAATGAAAGTGTCAGATAGGGGAAACATCGACATGTAATAGTAAGCTATGCTGGATAGGGAAGAATTAAGCAGAGTCAGCCCCCCCCCTCCCGAGGAGGCAAAAGTGACAATCCAGGCATCACAACTTTTAAGATATCTAATAGCTACAAACTTCCAGTCTACATTCCTTAAATAGGAGTAGCTCACAGGCACCCCCAGATATTTCATAGGAAAGTGTCCGATCTGACAACCAAAGAGATCGTCATATTTTTGGAGAGTAGATTCATCTCCTCCCACACATAGGACCTCACTTTTCATGAAATTGATCTTGAGGCATGACATGAGTTCAAAGAGATAAAGAAGCAGCTTAAGATTGATAGCCTACTCAATGTCATCCTCTATACACAGAACCGTGTCATCGGCATACTGAGGAATAGCGACCCCCCCTGGGACGAGGTCAGTAGCCAGACCTTTAAAAAGATTATTCTTTTGAGCATTGAGCACCATCTTCGTTAAGCATTCAACAACTAAGTTAAATAAGAAGGGAGACATAGGATCTCCTTAGCGGACCCCTTTGTAGCTTTGAAAGTATGGTCCCAGGATGTTGTTAATTTTAACACTCATCGTACCGTTACGGGGGATTTGATCAATCCGAGCACACCATTTGTCGCTAAACCCCCTTAGTCTGTGGCATTCCAAGAGGAATTCCCAGTTGACCTTGTCATATGCTTTCTCGAAATCGAGTTTTAGCACAATCCCCGTTTTCTTTTTGATATGTGTATGGTGAAGCACTTCATACAACATCAGGATCCCATCCATGATGTTGTGCTTCTTGATGAAGGCATTTTGGTTACGACTGATAAGCTTGCTAGTTAAGACAGCCGCTCTATTGTCCAAGACCTTAGTTATCAGCTTATAAGGGCATGGTAAGAGGCAGATAGGACGAAATTCTTGAATTTTTTTCGCCCCATTGATTTTTGGAATTAGAGTAATAATACCATAATTAAGTCTCTCCACATCCAAGGAGCCTTCGTGAAAGGCCACGAAGAGATTCATGATATCTTGCTTAACAATGTCCCAACAGTAACGGTAGAATTCCGCTGGAATGCTGTCAGGGCCAGGGGCTCGGTTACTATCCATAGAAAACATGGATGTTTTGACCTCCTCCTCACTAAAAGGCCTAGTGAGTAGATCATTATCTGCATCCGTTAATTTTTCATCTTCCCCCATATGTCTGGATCAAGATGAACTATATTCCCTGGGGCTGCCCCAAAGAGGTTTTTATAATAATCCGTGGCATGTTTCAAGTTCGTTTGCTCTTCCATGGTCTCTGTGGCAACAAGTTCGTTTTTTATCTCCTCTTTTTCTTTCTTATCATGACCGAATTTGTCAGACCCCCAACCTTTAGTTTTTTTTAAAACGTTTCAACTTGATGTTAAGAACGCCAAATAGGATCAGAGGCTTTAACATGTCTTTGCGAGATTTTCTTGACCAGAGGTAGGAATTCCTCCTTGGTCATATGTGTCCTAAACAAGTTTAAACTAAAATAGCGTATGCCAAAAGATAACGGGAGAACAAAAAGATCGATGGCTTGGTGGCCGACACAATAGCGCCGACCTTGTCTAGATACCCTAACCAAATGAACCCACCGTAGATTGCCTCGACAAAGTGGGGGACGGTCTATGACAAATTTTGCTGAGCGCGGCGCAACCTCTTCCTCCCAGCGACACCACGAATAAGCCCTAACGTATCTGTATCTATAGGCCAGACGAGAGGACACACACAAGAGCGGAAGATGGAAGAGAAGGAAACCCCATGTCCCATATGAGCGGGCATAAACAAGGAGAACAAAAAAAGTTTATAGCATAACTAGTGTTCTTGTAATCGCTCCCAAAAATTTACTGCCCTTAACTAGTCTTTCTTTTTTTGACTGGCTGAATGATTTTTTTTTTAAATTTTTTTTGACGAAAGAACACCTTTGTAACAGACCTGGCCAAACGGGCCGGCCCGGCACGGCACGGCACGGCCCGTGCTAATCGTGCCTGGCCCGGCACGGCCCGCCATGGCACGTTTAATAGCCGGGCCGTGCCGTGCCGGCCCACGGGCGCTGCTCCTTGGCCCAGGCACGGCCTGATTAGTAAACGGGCCGGCCCGATGGCCCGTTTAGCACGCTGGGCTGCACATTTTCAGCCTGCTGGGCTGGTTTTTAGGCCTATTGGGCTGTATTTTAGGTATATATATATAAAAATCTAAAAAATATATAAAAAATTAAACGGGCCCTGCCGTGCCGGCCCGCGTGCCCAGGCTCCAGGCCCAGGCACGGCCCAAGGCGTGCCGCGTGCCGGGCACGGCCCGTTTAGCCCATGCCGTGCCTGGCCCATGGCGGGCCGTGCCGGCGTGCTCGCGGGCCGGCCTGTTTAGCCCGGCCCGTTTGGCCAGCTATACTTTGTAAACGGGTCAGGTCAGGTAGCATGAGGTGACACCGACGCGTGGGGCCTGTGAGTAAGAGAGATATATACAGAGGAGCGCTAAGAGACTGTCAACAGGGCCCACTCCAGTTTGGGTTGAAACAGAGCACCCACGAAAATCTTGTCCACGGCCCCTCATTCCCCGCACCAACGCGTTCCCCTTTACCTCGCCGCCGGCGCCGCCGCGCCGTCGCGCCGCCATGCTCCACCGATGCCGCGCCCTCTCCCAGCTCCTCTCGGCCCCATCTGCCTCTCCCATCTCCCAGCTCCTCGGCTACCACAGTCGGCTCCTCTCAGCGGCCGCGCCCGTCGGTCCCCCAAACCCTAGCTTCGCCGTCGAGGACTACCTCGTCTCCACCTGCGGCCTCACCCGACCCCAGGCCCTCAAGGCCTCCCCCAAGCTCTCCCACCTCAAGTCCCCCTCCAAGCCCGACGCCGTCCTCGCCTTCCTCGCCGGCCTCGGCCTCTCCGGCGCCGACGTGGCCGCCGTCGTCGCCAGGGACCCCCGGTTCCTTTGCGCCGGCGTGGGGACAATACTGGCCCCCAACCTCGCCGCGCTCACCGGCATCGGTCTCTCGCGCTCTGACATCGCGCGCCTCGTCTTGGTCGCCGGCAACCAGTTCCGCCGTAGATCCATCGTCACCAATCTACACTACTGCCTGTGCATCTTCGGGTCCTACGAGAATCTCCTCACTGCTATCAAGCGCAAATCCTACATTCTCATGTCCGACCTCGAGAGGGTGGTCAAGCCCAACGTTGCGCTCCTGCGAGAGTTCGGGCTTGGTCCTTGTGATATTGCCAAGCTGTGCGTCGCCCACCCATGGCTGCTCACCTGCAACGTAGAGCGTATCCGGGCGACGGTGTTGCGTGTCGATGTTCTGGGTATACCCCGATGGTCTGGGATGTTTTGGCATGCGATGGGTGCTGTTGCATTCGTCAGCGAGGAGAAAATCGCTGCCGCAGTGGAGCACTTGAAGAAAATGTTCAGGTGGTCAGATGCTGAGGTGGGTATTGCTATTTCCAAGGCTCCAAATGTGCTGAATAAGACTAAGGAGTCTCTGCAGAGAAGGTCAGAGTTCCTAATCTCTGATTTGGGGTTGGAACCCGCATACATTGCTCATCGCTCAGTAATGCTCTTGTACAGCCTGGAGGGCCGGCTAAGGCCCCGGAGCTATGTCGTGAAGTTTCTTAAGGCAAATGGATTGCTAGATCCCGGCCGGGACTTGTATACCGCAGTCACACTGAGTGAGAAGGTATTCATGGAGAAGTTCATATGCCCTCACAAGGAAGCTGCACCCCACCTTGCTGAAGATTATGCAGCAGCTTGCAGAGGGGAATTGACGGCTAGATTCAGATTAAATGAAGCAGGGATGGGCCATGGAAATTGGTAACTGTGTATGACATGACAGTTTTCAGCATTCCTAGTAAGTTGGTAATTCACATTAGTATTTTTTTCCCCTGAATAGAGATTGGTTTTCCGCTGTAGTATGTCTTCCACATGGTGGATTGGTCGCTGCTACTGACTAACGAAATTGATAATTTAATTCATGAACCCCGTGGTGTTGATGTAATGATGTTGTCATTAAGTACTCCCTCTTATATTAGTTTACGGAGGGAATAGATATGAAAGCATCGCCTATACAATCTCAGACAATTAAAGTCCATGAATATTTTGTGTTTCCGACTTCCATTAGGATAATGGAAATTGAATATGTGGGTAGACCAATTTTCTTGTGAAACCAGAACCTAGAGAACAAGAAAGGATGAGAACTGTATTGCATCGTTTTCCAATAAATATATCATATGAGTTGCTTTCATTCAATTTTTTGTTTCCATTCCATTTCTATCCTTTTGTTTTTCATCATTTACAGTTCAATTTTTTTATATCTAGGTTTCTATTGGGTGTCTTATGCCTTTTGATTATTTTTCCCCATTATCCTTCTAAGATTGAATATCCTTGTTCCTAAATCCTGTACCTGATTAAAGCATGATCAACAATGAATTAGTCTCATCATTTACATCTATCATAGCTTATCAGAACTAGAGGGCTTGCTCAGGTTTTTTTCTTAATGTTAATAAAAAAAGAAGAAAATTCTTGTTTTTTCTTTCTAAAAATCGATATTGGCCGAGAGACAATCAAATAGATTTTCTCTTTAGCGGGCATTTCCATATAGGACTTGTTATAATTATAATAAAACAAGCAGGTTATATAAAAAAAACGCTTTTTTTGTCGATTATTTATCAAGAAAGCAAAAAGGGTTCTTATCACCCTGATACTATGCTGTAAAGTTTCTCAAGGAAATTGATTGCTCAAGCGCATGGTGACCAATAAGGTTTTCATTGAAAAATTTCATATGCCCTCACAAGGAAGCTGCCCCGCACCTCGATAAAGAATATGCTGCTGCTTGCAGAGGGAAATGCTATCTAATTTCTTTTTTTTTCTTGGAATACATTTTTTTTTCTAGGAATTTGATCTCAAAACTGAAAAATGTGCTAGTAGCATTTCCATTGGCGCTAGCTGTTTCTGTTATGAAAAATACTTGGCTGTTCCATGGATACTCAGAATCTTGGCTGTTCAAAAGGCCTTATATTACTTAAGCTTTTTCAAACACAGAAAGACAGGTCATGCTGTTTCCTTCGTAATATTAAATGTACTTTAAATGCAGTATATATCTTGGAGGCTACCATGACTGAAGTTGTAGCCATCGGGTGCATTTTATGCCAATATCCACACATACAGGTTAAACTTGGAACTCTTGGAGTTAACAAGTTGCCACTGCGGTCGACACACTTGAGTTATTTTTTCCCTTGTTTCTTTGATTTGTGACATTCCTGTTTGCACACAGGTTGTACTTGTTGAACAGGGGATGTTTACCTGGAGATATTGGTTTAGTCTAATCCACCCAAACTCAGTCTTCAATTTACTGAATTTAGGTGTTGCTTTCTTTCTACCGGGAGAAGATGTTGGATGCAGACGCGAACCGCCTGAATGATGATGCAGAGGATCGGCCTCGCTTCGGAGCGCACACACTGCAAACCAGTCAGGTTCCAATGTCATTGATCTCTGCAATGGGATTTTTTTGTGGGAATCCACTGACATCATCATTCAGGTGTCAACCATAATAACTCTCCTACATTGAAGACAGATCACTCACTGACTCGGAAGACAGCAGCACTGCATTGCATCCTCTTCTATTCTTTCTTCTGATTGTTGTGGTTGCTCACAAAGTTATCTATCAGATTATCGCTTTCAGTGCAACCCGGAGTAGATTAATTAATTTGGACTGTGTGATTCTGTGATGGGCTCAACTCGTACTCTTGGGGTGTGTTTGGTTCGGGAACGAAGTGGAATGAAATGTCATGGTTCCATTCCACCGGAATGGGTCGGTTCCGTTCGTATGTATGGTATGGGCAATTAGATGGAATGGAATGGTTTCGTTTTGGTGTTTGGTTGAAGAGATGAAATAGAATGAATTTGATTCAGCTCAACTCTTTATTACAGAAATGATGAGATTAACTGTAAACTTTTTTTACTTTTAAACACACATGCCAAAATCAATGGGTAAAACTTTTATTTTCAGAAATTAAACTCCCAATCGTTTACAGATGGAACAAATAAATCATTTTAATAGCTTGTGGCCGGAAGAGGAACAATGGACGGCGCCGAAAAATCGAGCAGGTTCTCCAGCCTAGCGCCGTCCGGTGCCACCTGCTGGAACCGCACGCTCGCCGGTGCCACTCGCTACGAGCGGCGCCTGCATGCTCCGGTCCCTGCACCCTGCTGCCACGGGGCTCTTCACCTCCGACCTGATCTCCAGGCGGGATCCGGCGCTGGCGAGGAAGGCGAAGGCGCTGGGGCGGCTGGTGTCCAGGTGCCAGAGGCTCCCGATCCCGGTGCTCCGGTCTGATCTACGGTCGCCGCCGCTTGTCTTCACTGCCGCGGGCCGCGCGCCTGACGGTGCAACCAACGCCGGTCGCGGTTACCCGCCTCTCCGGTTGCCACACGAGCGCCGCAGACGAGAGAGAGAAGAGAGAGAGACGGGGCCGATTGAGGGAGAGAGACGAGGGGGAAGCCCAGCGGGACGAGAGAGGAAGAGACGAGGAGGAGCGATTCCGCGTCGTTCCACCGATTTGGAGGAATGACCGCGTTACGCATCTGGGAGGAATATTCCATTTCGTGGAACGACTGGGTTCTCGTTTTAGTCGCGAACCAAACACAGGAACGAGGTCAAAGGACGGGTCGGACCCATTCCGTTCCAGTTGATGACACATACCAAACACACCCTTGGTGCTGTAAAACAATCTTGTTCCACCCAGCATTTCTTGGTCTGTGGTGGGCTCAAATCTTGAGCCTCTTTTTCATCTGAAAGACACCCAACATCTGAAAGACACCTACAGTTTCAGCAGTGAAGTTTTGTTTCCTATTGAAATAAGGTTGGTTACTTATCAGCTGAGTACAGTAGTGGAGATTGACTGGTGTTGAATTCGCCGCTGGCTCCGTGACCGGGATGGATGGACGGACGGACGGAGCCATTGATGCCTGTGCATTGCCACGGAGCCATTGGCCGTTGTGGTCAAATAACATCAGTGTCCTTTGTGGCCGTTGTGTGATTTAAGATTAGAAAAATATAGCAAAAATACGGTGAGAGACATGCAGTGCCAGAGAATTTTAAATGGCAATAGTAGGTTGGGAAATGAAACTAAAACCAAGATCCATTTTAAGTTGAAGTCACACTTTTTGTGTTTGTTATTTGTGCAACTTTATAAAAAGTTGGTCTCACATGAAAGTAATGTGTTTGTTTATTTAAGATATAGATTCCACATGCGAGTACAATATATTCGTACGTGCGTCTTTTTAAGGGACGCGGATTTGATAAACATGGTTCCACGCGCACCCTTTATGAATAGTAAATTCAAAAAAATATTAGAAAAAATATAAAAATCTGAAACTTTTCTGTAATATACATAGTCAACTGGCATACTCGCATATGAAGTTTCGTGAAGAAATCACATTCCTGGTAATCTGGGCAAAAATGACAAAAATCAAAGCTATATTTAGAAACACTGTTGGATGAATAGTACGGTCTCAATTGTATTTTCTTCACTAAGAATACCATGGATGTCAATACATCACGAAACTTCACATGTGAGTAGAATGGTCGACTAAGTTTCATATCCCAAAATTTTAGAATTTTTTATTTTTTTTTCAGTTTTTTTAATTTACTGTTTATGTGGGTGCGCGTGGAACCATGTTCACCTTTGTATTTTCGTTTTGGAAAGGTTGCTAGTTTCACATGTGGGGAGTGTATATTTGTTTATTTGAAAATGATGTAGGACCCACATGTGAACTCACCACCAACTTCAATCTTTAGAACTAGGAAAGATACGTAGGGTAGCATCATCAAGTTTAATCAGCGGCTAATTATGTACTATCACCATGCCTCAGGCTCACTTGGCAATAAATGAAAAGAAAGGAAAGTGTCGTTGTTCGTAGGAAATGTGATTTCAATTTGGTTGGTTACATCTCCGGAGGTGCGTCCCCACACCAGATATGGATTCTCAATTCTACGAGAAGGGCGTGTTTGATTGCAGTAGTAAATAGTACCTGCGTTGCATACACATCTCAACCGAGCCTGACTCTAGAAAAACAGCCTTATATGTGACATCTGCAGGTTATTTGGTTGTCTCCATATGGACTTCCTGCATTAGGGGATCAACTTTGCCATGTTGTTTGGTTGCCTGCATTGTCTCGGCGCATACAACTATACACTGTTTGGTTGCCCGCATGGAGTATGAGTAAGAGCTAGCAGTTGTACTTAGCACACAGGGTTAAGAGCTAGCAGAATAAGATGGAGAAGAAATGCAGTGTGCGCCGGACCATGGCAACTGCGGTGGATAGTGGCCGTGGCGCCGTGTCTGACGTGACGAGCATGGAGTCGTGGGCGAGCGACCCCGTCGGCGGCACGCGAGCGACCCCGTCGGCGGCACGGCGAGCGACACCGTTGGCGAACTAGTTGCGGTGCTCATGCAAAGACAGTGGACAGGGGAGTAGAATGCAGTGCTCGCACCATGATATCGTCTGTGCAGTAGGACGAGAGAGGAGGCCGAGATGATCGACGCCGGAAACGACTCGAGCGTAGTGGGATGAGAGAGGAGGCCGAGAGGAGGCCAAGGTGATCGACCCCGTCGGTGGCAGAGAACAGAGGAGAAGAACCCCGTCAATGTGCGCGCCATGGCGGCTTTGAAGGACATATGCCCTAGAGGCAATAATAAAGTTATTATTTTCTATTTCCTTATTCATAATAAATGTTTATTATTCATGCTAGAATTGTACTAACCAGAAACTTGATACATGTGTGAATAGATAGACAAAACACCGTGTGTCTAGTATGCCTCTACTTGACTAGCTCGTTGATCAATGATAAGTTTCCTAGCCATGGATATGTGTTGTCATTTGATGAACGAGATCACATCATTAGTGGAATGATGTGATGGACAAGACCCATCCGTTAGCTTAGCATAATGATCGTTCAAGTTTATTGCTACTGCTTTCTTCATGTCAAATACATATTCCTCCGACTATGAGATTATGCAACTCCTGGACACCGGAGGAATACCTTGTGTGCTATCAAACGTCACAACGTAACTGGTGATTATAAAGATGCTCTACAGGTATCTCCGATGGTGTTTGTTGGGTTGGCATAGATTGAGATTAGGATTTGTCATTCCGAGTATCGGAGAGGTATCTCTGGGCCCTCTCGCCAATGCACATCATATGAAGCCTTGCAAGCAATGTGACTAATGAATTAGTTGCGGGATGATCCATTACGAAACGAGTGAAGAGACTTGCCACTAACGATATTGAACTAGGTATGAAGATAGCGACGATCGAATCTCGGGCAAGTAACATACCGATGACAAAGGGAATAACGTATGTTGACATTGCGGTTCGACCGATAAAGATCTTCGTAGAATATGTGGGAACCAATATGACCATCCAGATTCGCTATTGGTTATTGACTGGAGAGGTGTCTCGGTCATGTCTACATAGTTCTCGAACCCGTAGGGTTCGCACGCTTAATGTTTGATGACGATATGTATTATATGAGTTATGTGTTTTGGTGACCGAAGGTTGTTCGGAGTCCCAATGAGATCACGGACATGACAAGGAGTCTTGAAATGGTCGAGAGGTAAAGATTGATATATTGGAAGGTGGTATTCAGACACCAGAAGTGTTCCAGAATGAATTGGGTACATACCGCAGTACCGGAGGGGTTAGCGGAACCCCCCGGGGAAAGATATGGACCATATGGGCCATAGGAGGGAGGCTAACTAGCCCACAAGGGAGGAGGCCGAATTGGACTAGGGAAGGGGGCGCCACCCCTCTTTCCTTCTCCTACCCCCTCTCCTTTCCCCTTTCCCCCTCCAGTAAAAGGAAGGGGGGGCGAATCCAACTAGGAGTCCAAGTGGGACTCCTTCCCACTTGGGGCGCGCCTAGGCCGGCCTCCTCTCCTCCATCGTTTATATACCGAGGGGGGGGGGGGGCTATGAGAACACCAACTGGTCCAAGGTGTGTGCGGTGCCCCCCTCCACAGTTTACGTCTCCGGTCATATTCTCGCGGTGCTTAGGTGAAGCCCTGCGCGGATCACATCACCATCACCATCACCACGCCGTCGTGCTAAGGGAACTCATCTACTCCTTCGACCCTCTGCTGGATCAAGAGCACGAGGGAGGTCATCGCGCTGAACGTGTGCAGAACTCAGAGGTGCCGTACGTTCGGTACTTGATCGGTCGGAACAAGAAGACGTTCGACTACATCAGCCGCGTTAAGTAAACACTTCCGCTTTCGGTCTACGAGGGTACGTGGACACACTCTCCCCCTCTTGTTGATATGCATCTCCTAGATAGATCTTGCATGAGCGTAGGTAATTTCTTGAAATTGCATGCTACGTTTCCCAACAGTGGCATTCGAGCCAGGTCTATGCGTAGATGATATGCACGAGTAGAACACAAAGAGTTGTGGGTGGTGATCGTCATACTGCTTACCACCAATGCCTTATTTTTATTCGGCGGTATTGTTGGATGAAGCGGCCCAGACCAACCTTACATGACCACGTTTATGAGACCGGTTCCACCGACAGACATGCAACTAGTTTTGCATAAAGGTGGCTGGCGGGTGTCTGTTTCTCCAATTTTAGTTGAATTGAATTTGACTGTGGCCGGTCCTTGTGAAGGTTAAAATAGCAAACTTGATAAATCACCGTTGTGGTTTTGTGCCGTAGGTAAGAAGGGTTGTTGTTAGAAGCCCATAGCAGCCACGTAAAACTTGCAACAACAAAGTAGAAAATGTCTAACTTGCTTTTGCATGGCATGTTGTGATGTGATATGGTCAAGACATGATGTGATATACGTTGTTGTACGAGATGATCATGTTTTGTAAAAGTTATCGGCAACTGGCAGGAGCCTTATGGTTGTCGCTTTATTGTATGAAATACAAACGCCATGTAATTGCTTTACTTTATCACTAAGCGGTAGCGATAGTCGTAGAAGCAATAGTTGGTGAGACGACCACGACGCTACGATGGACTTCAAGGTGTCAAGCCGGTGACAATGGAGATCATGACGTTGCTTTGGAGACGGAGATCAAAAGCACAAGATGATGATGGCCATATCATGTCACATATCTTTATGCATCTTATTTTGCTTAGTATGGTGGTAGCATTATAAGATGATCCGTTAACTAAATTTCAAGGTATAAGTGTTCTCCTCGAGTATGCACCGTTGTGGAAGTTCTTCGTGCTGAGACACCACATGATGATCGGGTGTGATAAGCTCTACGTTCAAATACAACATGTGCAAGCCAGTTTTTCACATGCGGAATACTCGGGTTAAACTTGGCGAGCCTAGCATGTACAGACATGGCCTCGGAACACTGGAGACCGAAAGGTCGAAGGTGAATCATATAGTGGATATGATCAACATAGAGATGTTCACCATCCATCTCACGTGATGATTGGACATCATCTACCATCCTCCATCACCAATTTCATGATGCTCACCGCCGTGCGTGAGTAATTCCATCGTAGGCTTGCTGGACGGTGATGGGTTGAATGAGATTTACCATGTAATAGAGTTAGTTTTGTTAGGGGTTGATCCCTAGTATCCACTATGTTCTGAGATTGATGTTGCTATGACTTTGTTATGCTTAATGCTTGTTACTAGGGCCCGAGTGCCATGATTTCAGCTCTGAACCTATTATGTTTTCATGAATATATGTGAGTTCTTGATCCTATCTTGCAAGTCTATAGTCACCTATTATGTGTTCTGATCCGTTAACCCCGAAGTGACAATAATCGGGATACTTACCGGTGATGACCGTAGTTTGAGGAGTTCATGTATTCACTAAGTGTTAATGCTTTAGTCCGGTACTCTATTAAAAGGAGGCCTTAATATCCCTTAGTTTCCAATAGGACCCCGCTGCCACGGGAGGGTAGGATAAAAGATGTCATGCAAGTTCTTTTCCATAAGCACGTATGACTATATTCGGAATACATGCCTACATTACATTGATGAATTGGAGCTAGTTCTGTGTCACCCTATGTTATAACTATTGCATGAGGAATTGCATCCGACATAATTATCCATCACTGATCCAATGCCTACGAGCTTTTCACATATTGCTCTTTGCTTAGTTACTTTACCGTTGCCACTGTTACAATTACTACAAATTTGCTACTGTTACTTTTGCCACTGTTAGCATTACTTCCATACTACTTTGCTACTAAATACTTTGCTGCAGATATTAAGTTATCCAGGTGTGGTTGAATTGACAACTCAACTACTAACACTTGAGAATATTCTTTGTCTTCCCTTGTGTCGAATCAATAAATTTGGGTTGAATACTCTACCCTCGAAAACTGTTGCGATCCCCTATACTTGCGGGTTATCAAGTCTATTTTCTGGCGCCTTTGCCGGGGAGCATAGCTCTATTCTTTGAGTCACTTGGGATTTATATCTGCTGATCACTAGGAGGAACTTGAAAGATGAAAGAACTAAGATTTTTCCCTCAACTACGAGGGGAGGTAAGGAACTGCCATCTAGCTATGCACTTGATTCTCCTTTTGTTTTGAGTAAGCTTGCGACACTAAACTTGCTTCTGCTATTAATTCTAATATGTTGCATGTTATTGATGATGCCACTTTTGCTATGCGTGATACTTATGATGAAACTACTTCTATGCTTGATACTACTGTGCCATTAGGTGAATTTCTTGATGAACAACTTGCTAGGGCTAGAGAGAATGAAATTATTGAAATTGATAATATTGATGAAAGTGATGATGAAGATACTCCCCCTAAATATGAATTGCCTCTTGTTCCTGAGGGTTATGTTATGGATGAAGAAACTGCTGGAGATTTTATTGCTTGCAATGATAGATCTGATCTTAAGAAGTTACTAGCTAAGCTTAAGGAAAAGTCTCTGAATGCTAGAATGAAATATGACCCTGCTTTTGCTACTTCACCTATCTTTGTTACTAATAAGGATTATGATTTCTCTGTTGATCCCGAGATAATTACTTTGGTTGAATCTGATCCTTTTTATGGCTATGAATCTGAAATTGTTGTGGCACATCTTACTAAATTGAATGATATAGCCACCCTATTCCCTAATGATGAGAGAATTCGTTACTACTATATCCTTAAATTATTTCCGTTCTTATTAAAGGGTGATGCTAAAGCTTGGTTTAATTCTCTTGATCCTGGTTGTGTGCGTAGTCCCTAGGATATGATTTATTACTTCTCTGCTAAACATTTCCCCGCTCATAAGAAACAAGTTGCTTTAATGGAAATATATAATTTTGTGCAAATTGAAGAAGAGAGTCTCCCACAAGCTTGGGAGAGGCTTCTCCAATTACTTAATGCGTTGCCTGATCATCCTCTTAAGAAAAATGAAATACTTGATATCTTCTATAATGTACTAACTGATGCTTCCAAAGACCACTTGGATAGTTGTGCTGGTTGTGTTTTCAAGGAAAGAATTGTTGATCAAGCTGAATTGTTATTGAATAATATGTTGACAAATGAAAACAATTGGACACTTCCTGAGCCAACTCCTAAGCCAACTCCGAAGAAAAGGGGTGTTCTATTTCTCAGTCCTGAAGATATGCAAGAGGCAAAGAAATCTATGAAAGAAAAAGGTATTAAAGCTGAAGATGTTCCTGTTGAAGAAATACATGGCCTTAACATACCACCTGTTGAAGAAACACATGGTCTTGATAACCCGACACAGGTAGTAAAGGTAAATTCTCTCTATACATATGATAAAGTTGAAACCCCTTCTACTAAGTTTGCTAGCCAATGCTTGGATGAGTTTGATGACTTTATGGCTAAACAAGAAAACTTCAATGCTTATGTTGGTAGACAATTGAAAAGTAATGCTTATATGATTGGACACTTGAGTGATTATATGTCTAGAGTTAAGGGTGAACTTAAACTCATTACTGAACATGCTTCTATGGTTACCACTCAAGTAGAATAAGTGCTTAAAGCTCAAAATGATTTGCTCAATGAATTAAATGATAAGAAAAATGATGATGCTGTTAGAGTTGTGACTAGAGGTGGTAGAATGACTCAGGAACCTTTGTATCCTGAGGGCCACCCTAAGAGAATTGAGCAAAATTCTCAAGGAAATAATGTCGATGCACCTAGTCCTTGTAAAAAGAAGAAGAAAAATGATAGGACTTTGCATGCTTCTAGTGAACCTGTTGCAGACATACCTGAGAATCCTAATGATATTTCTATTTCTGATGCTGGAACACAATCTGGTGATGAAGATGAACCTAGTGATAATTTCAATGATGATGTTCATGTTGATGCTCAACCTAGCAACAATAATGAAGTAGAGATTGAACCTGCTGTTAATCTTCATAACCCACAATCAAAGAATCAATGTTATGATAAGAGAGACTTCGTTGCTAGGAAGCACAGTAAAGAAAGAGAACCATGGGTTTAGAAACCCATTCCTTTTCCTCCTAAACCATCCAAGAAAAAAGATGATGAGGATTTTGAGCGCTTTGTTGAAATGATTAGACCTATCTTTTTGCGTATGCGTTTGACTGGTATGCTTAAGACGAATCCTTATGCGAAGTACATGAAAGATATTGTTACAAATAAAACAAAGATACCGGAAGCTGAAATTTCCACCATGCTTGCTAATTATACGTTTAAGGGTGGAATACCTAAGAAACTAGGAGATCCAGGAGTACCAACTATACCATGCTCCATTAAAAAATTTATGTTAAAACTGCTTTATGTGATCTTGGAGCCGGTGTTAGTGTTATGCCTCTCTCTTTATATCGTAGACTTGAATTGAATAAGTTGACACCTATTGAAATATCTTTGCAAATAGCCGATAAATCAACAGCTATACCTGTCGGTATTTGTGAGGATGTGCGTGTTGTGGTTGTTAACGTTACTATTTTAACGGACTTTGTTATTCTTGATATTCCCGAGGACGATAGTATGTCGATTATCCTTGGTAGACCCTTTTTGAATACTGCAGGGACTGTTATTGATTGCAACAAAGGCAATGTCACTTTTCATGTTAATGGTAGTGAGCATACGGTACATTTTCCGAGGAAACAACCTCAAGTCCACAGTATAAATTCTATTGGAAAGATTCCAACTATTACTATTGGAGGTTTTGAATTTCCTCTTCCTACTGTCAAGAAGAAATATGATATTCTTATTGTTGGGGATGTGCATATCCCCGTTGAGGTAACCTAGTGTTATTAAAAAATTCTTCGATTTCATGCGATTCGGAATGAGTTTGTTAATAAGACTTGATCAACCTTGTTAGTGGATTCCTTTTGAGGAGCATGAGATGGATGAAGTTAGAAAGCACAACTCTCTGTACCCTCCTTTTACTTTCTGTTATTTAGAATTAATAAAGCAAAAATAGTATTTTCTGTCTATTTTTTGAATTATCCTTGCAATAAAAAATACCCCGAAAATAAAAGTTCTCCAAATGTCCTGGAAATAAAATATGTTTTTTTCTAGATTATTTAAGAACTATTGGCACTTAGAACACATCAGGGGGAGCCAGCACCTGGCCATGAGGGTCAGGGCGCGCCCACCCCCCTAGGGCGCGCCCCTGCCTCGTGGGCCCCTAGTAGCCCCCTTCCACTCCTTCCTGCACCCACACACTCCTTCTTCCTCCAAAAAAAGCAGACCAGCTCAAGCACGAGTTTTAGCTCATCTTGCTGCCATTTTTGATCTCCTTGCTCAAAGCTCCATTCACAAAACTGCTTTGAGGGATTGTTCTTCGTTATGTGACTCCTCCGATGGTCCAATTAGTTTTTGTTCTAATGCTTTATTCATTGCAAGTTTTTGCTGCTAAGGTGACCCTGTTCTTGAGCTTGCATGTCAAATTTATTTGGTCCCAAGTATTTCTAATGCATGATATAGTCTCTAGGCACTTGTAGGAGTAGTTGCTATCAGTTTTGTTGAGTTTGTTTCATTTTTATATTGAGTTACTAAAAATTTCAGAATTTTTCAGAAAATGATAAAGAGATTTTTGAGGGGCTCTTCAAGCCGAAGCTCGAAGGATAAACAAAATGAGAAGAGTAGAAAGCCCAAATTTAATCTCCCTCGCACCGCAGAGGTTCGGTCATGTGAATGGCCTTGTGATGAGTTCTTGAGAGCAGTCGGGATTCATGATGATTTTATCATTTGGTTGAGAATGCAGGCCTCACCGACTTCCTCGACGACCAGCTCGATCAGTATCTCCTACTCACTAATACTTTCGTGCAAAATTTTTACTTTCATGCTAATAAATCACCACCTTTAGTGGAGTTTCATTTATATGATGAGGTTAGGGAGATGTCACTATGTGATTTTTGTGCGGTTTGCAAGATACCCTTCGAGGGAAGCATAAAGGAACCACATCGTAGAGATGTGGATGGATTTATTGATATGATTACTGTAGGGGAAACTAGGAAGGTTTCCGATGCAAGAATTACTAGCATACACTTTTCTGTTCTACGTTACTTTGCAATATTTGCTAGTAGATGCTTAATTGGTCACGGGAACTGTGGAAACCTTAGTGTTCCTGATATTGTTATTTTGTGCCATGCTTTATTTCGTGATAACACTGTTAGTTTAGGCGCTATAGTTGCTAAACGACTAAGTTTGAACCGTACAAAGGGCCCCATCTTTGGAGGCATCTATGCTTCACGCCTCGCTAAACACCTTAGGATTCCTATTAGGCATGATGAGAAAGAGGAAAAGTTGCTGCCCCCTACTTCTCTAGATTACAAGAGTATGGTAGCACATGAGTTTATTGTTAAAAATGATGAGAAGATTCTTAAGTATAATTTGAGATTTAATAAAATTCACAGTGACACTACTAGGGAAAACCCTAGCAGCAGCGCGGGTTTTGTGCTCACTAGTAGCGCGGGAGGGCGCGCTACTAATAAGGCGCTACAGCTATTGCTTAGCAGCAGCGCGTGCATGCCCGCGCTACTGCTAGGACGAATAGTTGCAGTGTTTGTTCGGTACCACGCTGCTGCTAAGGTAACTACTTGCAGCGTGTTTTCTGTCCATCGCTACTAGTACTTTTTTTTATTTTTCCATTTCTAGTGTATTTATGCGCCATCGTACAAATATTGATACAATACCAGTTATGAGGTTTACATCATTATGTCCATAACAGTGTGTCAAATGAAGGTGGATTAGGTTCAAGTGGAGGCAATATGTGGTGCATGTCAAAAGTATACTACTAATCCAAACTTGATCTAGTTTGGACTAGTAGTACTTTCAGTGTGCACCACATGTTGCCTCCACTTGAATCTAATCCGCCAGCACAAGCTATTTAATCATCCTCATAGTCATTACTACCAACAGTATTTATTTCTGTCTCAAAAAAATAGTATTTATTTAATCACCACTAACACTAGCTAATAATAATCATCATAGTCATTACCACCAACACTAGCTATTTTATCATCATAGTAATATAGTGTAGCACATCATCATCCTAAAACTCATTTCTAGCTAGCTAATCACTCCTGCTGCTCTCTCTGAGGTAAAATGACATAAAACATGTATAGCTCTCCTCCTTGATCAAGCTGGAGCATGCAGATGAACCTGTCTCCTAATCGTGGGTAGCACATCTGTTTGCTGCCCCCTAGTACTTCTCTACGCTCCCCCATCACATATTTGGTCTAGTCTTGCACTATTAAGCATCCGTCGCTAATCTTGAATGCACTAAAGTAATCTGTCGTGGAATTGTCACGGCAGATGTCCTTAGTGCCAGGACTTAGTCGCGAGGCCAACGCATCTATGTGGTAGCTTGAGAGGGGTTGAGCGGAATCGAGAGACACAACACAAGACAGGGATTTAGACAGCTTCGGGCCCCGGGAAACATCATCCGGTAAAAACCCTACATGCTGTTTGAGGCTAGATCTCATTATCATCACGAGGGAGTCGCCGTAAACTGGCTCTCCTCTAGTTGTATCTAGCCCTAGAGATTATTTCTTGCTCGTAACTCGTCCCTCTTTGGGGAGCCCTGCCCCTCCTTATATATGTTGAAGGGGCGGGTTACATGTGGAGTCCTATTAGGATTAGGACTAGTCAATCTCTAATACAAACCAGATACAAGCCCAGGTCTTAACTCCTTGTAAGACAAATATTCCTTATGCCTTTCCTCTTAAACCGGCCCACCATAGTATGAACCGGCCTTCATGAACCGCCCGTTGGGCCACTAGGTCTTGTCGCTCCTCGCACCCGCCTGCCGGATTACCAATGAGTCGTGAACTGCCAGGTCCAAACGGGTCGCCGGTGAACCGCCAAGTGTCAGCGGGGTCTCAAATAAACCGCCAAGTCTAGCCGGGTTAACTTCCGGCCGGTTTACACCGCGGGGTATATCCCCGACATTAGCCCCCAAGTTTAGCTTGGATTTATCCATGGTAAACTTATGCTGCGAAATAAACACCAGAACAAATTTGGCAGGTTGTGCTCCGGGTTAAGAATTCTTGTAGATCGGCACCTGATCGTCCTTAAGTCCTTTGTCATTTCGTCCTTCTAGAAAATCCGGGTCAATAACCAGCTTCATACTCAAATTGCTGATGTTGGCTTCTTATAGAAAAAATATTGTGAAGAATAATCCACTTGAGTCGGCTTCCAAAGCGCCGGTTTAAGAAATATTGGTCTTGAAATACTCATTTGATATTCAACCGGTTTGAAGATGCAGAACTTGCCAGTTTTATCATTGCCAAAGACTGTCGGATTATAAAAACTTGATAATTTCGAGTCATGATTGTTGCAGACACCGGTTCATGATTTTTGCCAACGCCAGTTCATGATTATTAATGACGCCGGGTTGCAGCCACAGGGTCATAATGATTGGTGACGCCGGGTCAACCTAGTGTGCTCAATCAGAGAATTTGAAAATATTTCTTCAATAATAATATAATACCTGTAGCCCCCAAGTCTTGAGCAGAACAAAGTGATGGCTTAAGACTTTCTTCAATATAAATACTGCCACTTAAGAAGAAATCCATGTTGTTCATCCCAGTCACTTAGTAAAAACTGAATACTCCATATTATGGAGCCCCCAAGTGCCGGATTGTCATGCTTGCAGCAACCTGGGACTTGTAATTGTCTTATACTCATAAAAACTTCAACCAGTGTAGCCCCCAAGGGCCGGGTCATTATGCAATAATGAGCAGGGACTTTGTAGGTATAATCATGTAGATTTGAGCAATGATGTGTAGCCCCCCAAGGGCCGGCTCAGTAAGATAATATTGAGCTGGGACTTAATATATACTTCAATGAAAATAACATCATATGATATAATCCCCATCATGGGGCTTGAATCCATGTCCACAAGGTTAAGAGCTTTGTGCTTTATCAACTGAGCAATGTACCCTTCAATATAATGGATAAAAAGCTTTGTACCTTGAATTGTTGACAGGAGCAATTGGTAGCCCCCAAGGGCCGGCTCATTATAATGTGATGAGTCGGGTCTTCAGTAAGATGAGCAAAAAATGACTTTGCATTAGCCCCCAAGTGTCATGGTGCATGCTTGCAGCGACATGAGACTTGCGGATTTGATGTAATCTTAACTGAAATAATGTAGCCCCCAAGTGCTGGGTTGTAAGCTTGCAGCAACTCGGGACTATTCCTTCAATTGTACAATAAATCATATCCATTGATAATATGATAGCCCTTGCACTAAAGCGACTTTGAAAACCTCAATCATAATATTGGTTATTGATAACCATAATATAAATCCAGCCATGTAGGCTATTAAAGATAACATAATCTGGTATGAAAAACCTTATTCATTCAATATCATAATGAAAATTCAGCCAAGTTTGGCTATTTGAATAATATAACCCAATGATTTATAAGCGCATGATTCCAATGGTGCAATCCAAATATGTACCGGCGACTTATAGTCCAAAGCCAGGCTGGGTTAACAAACACCGGATAATTTCTCATCATATACTGGCGACTTATCATCTTATAGCCAGGCCGGTTTAATAAACACCGGATAATTTATCATCATGCTTTATTCAACCTATCTCTGCATACAACAAGTTTAAAGTGTCCTGGCGGTTTACCGCCGGACGGGTCATAATGCCCAACATATAACCCAGGTTTATAACCAAGGTTGCACTTGAGGATAATCAATGAAATATATCATACCTGTGACATTGAATCACATCATTGGTTTCCCAACTTTTTCGTAGTAAGGGTGATAACCCCAATCTTGAGTAATGATAACTCCTTTCATACTGTGTCAGTTTATGATAAAACCGTACCGGGTTGTGATAAACACCGGTTTAACCATATATAATACTGGCGACTCGTAGTCAAACCAGACCGGGCGGATAGTCTCCGGATTATGATTTGATCATGTACTGACAACTTGCAATTAAAAGTCAAGCCGGGTTGATGAACACCGGTTTACTCAATAATAGGATGGTAACGGGAAATCAGACCGGGCAGATAGTCTCCGGATTAAGATTTGACCGTGTTCTGTCAATTTGTAATTAACAGTTGAACCGGATTAAAACTTGTCGCAACAAAAATCGAATAACAGTTATGAAAAAAAATATGGAAGCAAAGGCAATGATAAAACCGTTTGCAAAAAAGGAGGCTTTACTGAGCCGATCAGATGGTGTTACCATGGTCGGACACGACCAAGCTCCCAATAGGTGTAGCTATGGTTCAAGTCAGCCAGGTCCCCAACTGAAACCGTGGCATTATGCCGATCAAGTGGCGTGGCAATGGTTCTGGTTCGACCAAGCCCCCAAGTGACTCTGTGGCCTTAGGCCGATCAAGAGGCATGACTGGTTCAGATTTGACCATGTCCCCAAGTGATCTGGTGGCTTTCGCCTATCAAGAGGTGTTGCATTGGTTCGGACACGACCAAGCCCCCAAGTGACATAACATGGTGCTTTGAAAAGCTAACCCAAGAGGTAAACCGGAGGCCGCTTTAAGACAGAACCTCCGTGTAACCACGCATGATGTAAAAAAGAACAGAGACCCCGCTTTATGAAGCAGAAGCCCCCATGTGATCAATAATATGTTAGGCCAATAAGGCAGGATACCCATGTTTGAACCGCGCATCATGGCAGCAGGTCCTCTTCGGTAATTTTTAACTTTTTTGCAAGAGATAAATTCTTCTTGAACTGAGATCTTGAACCGGATATTGAGAGCTTCAAAGCTTTGTGGGAGACATCTTTCCCTTGACCCGGATTTTAAACCGAAATCTTCATTTTCAGCCGGAAATTTTCTGACAGTCTTTAAACTCGAACTTGCGAGAAGTTAATTCCTTTTTGAACCGGATATTGTTAAACCGGGTTTGGGCACTTCAGAGCTTTGTGGGAGAACAGATTTCCCTTGAACCGGATTGTAAACCAGATATTTGAGAGCTTCAATGAGACTGACTTCCCTTGAGCCGGATTTTAAACCGGAATCCTTTCTGATGACCCGGATCTTCTTCATTGAGCCGGGATTTTGTAACTGTCATATACTTTCTAAGCCGGAAATTTTCTGACGGCCTTCAAATAACAGTAGCCTCCTGGACCGGGTTATCTTTCCCTCCATCGTCCTGGGGTTCTTAAATTTGCTGAAACTAGCAAGATTTGCTGAGTCATGTCATCGTAGCCCCCGAGTCTCAAGGTGACTCGAGGAGTTGGCTTGAAACTCTTCATATTTGACCATGATATAAACCGACATAACTTGTATATCATTGGTGTTGATAGCACGATGTAAATCCACAGAAGGTTGAGGTGACTGCGGCGGGTTATAAATGATCCCGTATGAGACGTGTCAGCAACTCGGCCAATGGTTCCTTCCAACTGGCGATTTGAAGTTAACCAAACTGTAGTGGCGGCGACTTGTGCGCTTGCCCATTGAGCCATCCAGTGCAAACGGCGGTTGATGATAATTCGCCTCCAATTTGTTGAAATAAAAACCAATCTACCCAAGCTGTGACTTGCTCATACTCAATAAACAGCTCATGTAGACAGGTGCGGCCCGGTATGTTGATGTAGACCAGGCCGCGAGAGACGGATGGAAAATACGACCGTAGCATCAGAGGCCGCACAGACAGATGAGTCGGTCGCGGCGTTGTAAACCGGTTCGGACGGGCGAGTGAAACGCAGGCACGGTCCCGGAAAGTTGATGTAAACCGGGCCGTAAGGGTGGCGTCTTGCACGCGTCCATTCACCGTGTAATGTGGCACGGACGAACACCGGGCAGGACGTTGCCAGCGCGTGCTTCGTACCCATGGTATAAACCACGTTTATAATGAATAATTGTCCTACATACAATATTGCAGACCAAGGCAAAGATAAACTGCTCTTTGACAAAAATAATATGCACTAATAAAATATATATTAGATGGATATCACCTGATGTGTTAGGCCACAAATTATCCGCCATGGAGTTGATGATCACCACAGTGATGCTAAAATTAATCACGGCCGAGTCGGCCAGACGAGCAGACGGATGATCCGGCCGCGGTGTTGTAAACCGGTGCGGACGAGCAAGTTGTCCTCCGTGTTGTAAACCGGCGCGGACGCATGAACCTGTGGCCAGGGCGGACGGGCGAGTCGTCCGTGATGCTGTAAGGTGGTACGGACGGGCGAGTTGGCCGGCGCATTGATGTAAACTGGACTACGGGGCGGCGGTTTGTGTTCCGATTTATCAGTGTGATATACGCAGATGCTGGTGTAGAACAGCTAGCGCGCGCCGTCCGCAGTAGGGCATCACTTTTATAGTGAGCACTTGTCCTGTATAAAAAGATATAGGCCAGAGTAATTGTTCTCAAGTAATTTAATATGTGCTGATAAGGTATATAAAAAGATAGCACCTGGTATATTTTGTCCGGTGAATACGGACGCTGGAACATGTTGCGGCAACTGTGGCCGTCACGGGGCCTGGAGCCGGGCGGTTTAGAACAGAGCCTCCGGGTCACGGGTCATGTTGACCTTGGGACCTGTGATGTCTGACGCCTGTCCTCATCCGGTCTGATATTTATCTGTACTAGACCTTCTGTGAGATGTATACTAGTAGTACTTTTCTTATTCTTCCTTTTTTTTAGCCTTTGACTTCCGTAGACTGCTGCTGCATGTGTGTGCATCATCAAACATGGTTAGTGGGCACATGCCTTGAGCACGTCTTTGTCCGGGGCCTTTGGGCGTCTGCCACTGTAATAATTTTTTTTTCAACAACGGCGAGGCGGGTTAACTCGGAGGTGGCTTAACGCGCTGGAATCTTTCCTTAATGCTTTAGACATCTTCTCATGACAAACAGGAGCTGATCTTGTTCTAATTAGTGCTCACGTGTTAGTAGTAGCAGCAACACTATTAAAAACAGATCTCGTAAACCGTGCAACCATCAGTCCTAATACTTGGCCGTGACTTTTCTGTGAGCGCAACAACATCAATGATTAATCCAATCTTCTTGGGAGCTGATCCTGTCACTGCTTGTTGCCTTTGTTTATCCGGCGAGTATCAAAGAGTCCGACCAGGACACGGCTAACTTGCTAAATCAGATATCATCTCAGTTTGTACGACAACCGCTGCAATAGGTGTCGATCTGTCTTCAGATTTGACGGATCGTTAGGTCATGTCCGCCGCACAGAACGCAAACCTAATTTTCCGTAAAACCTTGTACTGCCAATTCCAAAGTTAACTATGATCCTGACCGCAAAACAATGAATTTTGCTGGTTTTGCTCAATCTTCTATACACCGCCGCTGAAAACTTCTTCGATCTTGAGTGATGATCTTTGTACTTTACATTAATTCTTCCAGACCGGCTCTTGCTGATCCGGCGGGTCGCAACTTCTCTATCCCAGAAAGAGATCCCTTCAAGAACTCAACACCACCGTGCGCAAGCCCCACGGTGGGCGCCAACTGTCGTGGAATTGTCATGGCAGATGTCCTTAGTGCCAGGACTTAGTCGCGAGGCCAACGCATCTATGTGGTAGCTTGAGAGGGGTTGAGAGGAATCGAGAGACGCAACACAAGACAGGGATTTAGACAGCTTCGGGCCCCGGGAAACATCATCCGGTAAAAACCCTACATGCTGTTTGAGGCTAGATCTCATTATCATCACGAGGGAGTCGCCGTAAACCGGCTCTCCTCTAGTTGTATCTAGCCCTAGAGATTGTTTCTTGCTCGTAACTCATCCCTCTTTGGGAAGCCCTGCCCCTCCTTATATATGCTGAAGGGGCGGGTTACATGTGGAGTCCTATTAGGATTAGGACTAGTCTATCTCTAATACAAACCGGATACAAGCCTAGGTCTTAACTCCTTGTAAGACAAATATTCCTTATGCCTTTCCTCTTAAACCGGCCCACCATAGTATGAACCGGCCTTCATGAACCGCCCGTTGGGCCACCAGGTCTTGTCGCTCCTCGCACCCGCCTGCCGGATTACCAATGAGTCGTGAACCGCCAGGTCCAAACGGGTCGCCGATGAACCGCCAAGTGTCAGCGAGGTCTCAAATAAACCGCCTAGTCCAGCCGGGTTAACTTCCGGCCGGTTTACACCGCGGGGTATATCCCCGACATAATCTGTAGGATATCTTGGCCGTAAGCTGATAATACTCATGGTACCTTTAGTCTCGATCCCATAAGGCACAACATTCATCGGGAGTCCCTGTTGAAGAACATCGTATGTTAACATACTTAGCAATGAAGTTTAGTTTCGAAAATAATGTATGGAAAAGATGCACTGATGACAAATAGTAAAAATCTTACCATCCTTCCTAAATAGATGTGACCGTAGTTCATTACAAACACTATTGGTCGCACATTTTCAGTACTAACATTTCTAAATGCAGGAAGAAAATTTTTCTTGACAATATCAAGATCCTCAAGCCATGAAACATAATGACTGAGCTCCTCGCAGTTGAGTTCAGCCCCAGGACAGTATACGGTCCAGTCTACCAAGCACTGGACATGTTTGCTTGCACCGAAATAAGCTGACAATACAAATTAGTTGTCAACTATTTTTGAATAAACAATATCGATCAAAGACATAAATATGGTTGAGAAACTTACATAATGGTATAACTGGAGGCGTCTGCACATCGACCCAGATGTCGGTATTACCTTCAATATCATCTTTCGGACGAATATCAAAGGTGATAACCATATCAGGCTCAAATGCATAAGTCTTGCATAGTGCTCGCCATGTTTTGCATCCAAAATAGGTGTAGTCGTCTGAATTGTACAATTTTACATGGAAAATATAACCATGCTCAGTTTTCAAGTAAACTTTCTTTTCCTCCATACTATGACTGAAACCTATCTTATCCAATACAAAAATTCTTGCATGGCAGGGGATACGCTAGTAGAATAGTAAAAAAAATATAAGTGGAAGCAAATGAAGCAGATGTCATGCTTGATTACGAAAAAAGACTTGTCGCTGTGACTTACTGTATCCACTTCGAAGTTCTCGTCCAGCTTGATGCTGAAGCGCCTATCATCATCTAGGAAGATTCCGTCGCACAGGCTGCGCTCGTCTTCGCAGTATTTGCAAATACCAAAAATCCTTTTCGTCGTCAGACATTTCCTATGTTCATAGTTAAAACATTAATTGAAAATCGATCGAAGACAACTACCAAGATACTCAACACACAAATCCAGGGCACTCGATATTTCCTACATATTCTGGCACAAGTCATGCCAAAATTCACGGAAAAATCTGGCATGACCTTTGCTAAAATAGGACATATCGAGCGCCTGAAATTTGCCGGAACGGAAATGAATCAACACTCCAGCAAAACATAGGCCACTCGGAGGTGTAACCTGCAAACATGACGTGCCACTTGGATATTGAGCAACACAAGATATACATTTCAAAATATCTTATAGGACTCAAATTAGCATGCATTCAATAAGCAAAAGTAAATCATCTCATACGTCCATACATCGTCTAATATTATCACTAATACATCACGAATAGTGTCATACATATAACATCACTAATACAACTAAAACCCTAGCACACGACGGGTATCGGCGCGGGCGGTGGACATCCACAGAGAAGGAACCATCATGGTATCATAGCTCCAGTGAGATCCCCGGAGAACCTGCCAGGTATTGGAGAACGGCCTGCGCTCCAACGCAAAGAAGTAGCGACGGACGTGCGCATCATCTTCACTGACACGGTGACGCACCACCTCCGCGGAGTCCTCGAGCCTCTCGATCGTCACTGGCCCATGCGACCGTCACCAAAGAAGGTTCGGGTCAACGACAGGCTGGCTCCTCACCAACCTACGCCCCCCGGTAGGTAGCGCCTCCCAGTACCACCCCGGCCGAGCCCAGTCCCAGACATGGACGATCTGGTCAAGCAGGTGTCGTCCTCTGCTGACTCGACGACGAGGATGCGGGATAGGCATCGTCGACATCGAGGCGGGAAAAATTGCTTTAACTAAAAAATATAAACAAGTTCTTACGAACTAGTTCTATTAATTCAACTAGTTCTTACTAATAATAAACTTAATATAAATAAAAATATTCTACTACCTAATTAGTACCTAGTTCTTAATATGCAACTAAAATAAACTTACTATAAATAAAAATAAACTTAATATGCAACTAAAATATAAAGAAACCCTAGGCAGAGGTAGGGGAGAGGGAGGAGCGGGCGTGCTCACCTCGGGTGACTGCGACGAGGGAGGGGCAGGGCGGCGTCGAGGTCGGGGCGGCGTCCGGGGCGGCGTTGAGGTCGGGGGCGGGGGCGGGGGCGGCGTTGAATCTAGGGTCGGGGCGGCGTCCGAGGCGGCGTTGAGGTCGGGGGCGGGGGCGGCGTTGAGGTCGGGGGTGGGGGCGGCGTAGAGGGTGCGGAGAGCGCGCGACGGCTGACGGGCGACGACAGCGGCGAGAGTGGAGAGAGTTGGATTTGGGGGAAAGTGGCGTGGGGAAGGACGAACCCCGTGGTTAAGTCAGAAGTAGCAGTAGCGCGTTCCGGGAAAAGCACTGGTGCTATCTTAGCTACAACGCGTTCTCTGATACACGCTACCGCAACTCCTTTCTCTTCTTTCCCTTTTCCATTTAGTTTTCTTCACATTTTATTTGTTTCCTTTCACCTTATTCTATTTCTTTCATTTTCAATTACCTTTCCATTCTCTTTCCATTTAATTTTATAACCTTTAGCAGCAACGAGTTTATATTAAAACGCGCTGCTACAAATGACGTAGCGGTAGCGCGGTTCGTCATAGATCGCTACTACTATGTGTAGCCTATGGGCTAACCCGTGGGAATTTTAGTAGTAACGTGTGTTCAGCAAGACGCGCTGCTGCTAGATCTTTATCTGCAGCGCAGTTTCCTCTGGCGCGCTACTGCTAATTAGCACCAACGTGCTTTTCTGACCCACGCTACTGCTAAAGTTCTATGTATAGGGTTTTCCCTAGTAGTGTGAGACTATTATCTTGCCTGCACCCTCTTTGTTTGACTTATCTTCAGGCACATACCTTGTCTTGCGAGAGGCCGCTTACGCACACCGGAGCCAGACACTAGCTCCTGAGCCTAAGCCGGAACCACCACTTGACCCTTATCGACAGTCCTTTTATCAGTGGGATCCGGAGGAGATCGCCAACCAGTGGTACTCAGATGACACTCCTGAATACACCGGAGAGAGTAGCTCTGCTCCATGGGTGTAGACCAACTTAAGGAAAAAGCCTAAGCTTGGGGGAGTACGTATTTCTCACCGACATTACATTCATGTTCACACACTCATTCTAGTTGTCGGTGCTCATACTTTTTCATTGTACTATACATGCTAGTTTATTTTATTTTCTTGCTTTCTTCTTGTGTGTGTGAGTAACCTTAAGAAAAAAAATAGTAATAGATTTTAGCTAGTTTACTTTCCATGCTTGTAGTAGTAGTAATTAAAAGAAAACCAAAAATATTTCTCGTTCTTTTTTTGCTTGTTGGGAGATTTCCCGTGTAAATAGTTTTATTTCCTTTTCTTTTCTTTGGGGGTCGAGAGGAGAAGACCATGATGAAATTGTTGAGTGGCTCTTTTATGCATTATTAATTGATTTAACCAAGAGCCCATATTACTTTGTCTTCTCCCTTGAATTGAATGCTTGCAGATTCCATCTTAGTCCAATGCACATGCACTATTATTATCATCCACATCGTTTGGTCGTGCAAGTGCAAGGCAATAATGACGCTATATGATGAAATGATTGAGATAAGAGGAGCTGGTATGAACTCGACCTATCTTGTTTTTGTAAATATGATAAGTTCATCGTTCCCGATTCAGCTTATTATGAATAAACATATTTGCAATGACAATTAGAGATTATAGTTGCTTAAGCCATTCTCAATTAGCTAGGAGTTTATAATGGTTTACCTTGCGTGCCAACATGCTATTAAAATGGTTGTGATGTGGTATGATAGGGTGGTATCCTCCTTTGAATGATTCGAGTGGCTTGACTTGGCACATGTTCATGCATGTAGGTGAAACAAAATTATCATAGCCTTCACGATATTTATGTTCATGGTGTATTATATCCTACTCATGCTTGACCTCAATGTCTATTCATTTTAATGCATGTTCATGACTGTTGTCGCTCTCTAGTTGGTCGCTTCCCAGTCTTTTTCTAGCCTTCACTTGTACTAAGTGGGAATACTGCTTGTGCATCCACTTCCATAAACCTGAAAGTTATTCCATATGAGTCCACCATACCTTCCGATATGCGGTATCTACCTGCTGTTCCAAGTAAATTTGTATGTGCCAAACTCCAAACCTTCAAATGAAATTCTTTTTTGTATGCTCGAACAACTCATGTATCAACTAGGGCTGTCTGTATCTTCCATGCTAGGCGGGTTATTTCAAGAGGAGTGGACTCCGCTCCTCACTCACAAGAAAATGGCTGGTCACCGGGATGCCCAGTCCCTTGCTCAAATCAAATCAAAATAATTGCAAACAAAACTCCCCCAGGATTGTTGTTAGTTGGAGGCACCCGTTGTTTCAGGCAAGCCATGGATTGATGCTTGTTGGTGGAGGGGGAGTATAAACTTTACCATTCTGTTTGGGAACCACCTATAATGTGTGTAGCATGGAAGATATCGAGATCTCTTGGTTGTTATGTTGACAATGAAAGTATACCACCCAAAATATTATTATCTCTGTATCAAAGATCGAGCTCTGGCACCTCTACAAATCCCTGCTTCCCTCTGTGAAGGGCCTATCTATTTACTTTTATGTGGATTCATCGTCATCTTCTTAAAAAGCACCAGTTGGAGAGCACCGCCGTCATTTGCATGCATTACTATTAGTTTATATTGAGTATGACTATGACTAGATCTATTTTACCATGAATTGCAATGTTTAGTCAGTCCTTGATCTTTAAAGGTGCTCTATATTTATGTTTTGCGGTCTCAGAAAGGGCTAGCGAGATACCATCTTGTTATATCATATTATGATTGTTTTGAGAAAGTGTTGTCATCCGAGTTTTATTATTATTGCTCGCTAGTTGATCATGCCATTGATAGGAGTAAACATGAGACCTAAGTGTTATTGTGAATATGGTTAGTTCATAATCTTTGCTGAAAACTTGAATGCCAGCTTTACATATTTACAGCAACAAGAGCAAACAGAGTTTGTAAAAGTTTTTCTTTATCACTTCCAGTTTATCAACTAATTTGCTTGAGGACAAGCAAAGGTTTAAGCTTGGGGGAGTTGATACATCTCCGTCGTATCTACTTTTCCAAACATGTTTGCCCTTGTTTTGGACTCTAACTTACATGATCTGAATGAAACTAACCCGGACTGACGCTGTTTTCAGTAGAACTGCCATGGTATTATTTTTGTGCAGAAATAAAATTTCTCGGAATGACCTAAAACTCCACGAAAGTTATTTTTGGAATTAATAAAAAATACTGGCAAAAGAATCAAGGCCAGGGGGCCCACACCCTGTCCATGAGGGTGGGGGCGTGCCCCTAGGGCGCCCCCTGCCTCGTGGCCCCCTGGAGCCCCACCGACCTCAACTCCAACTCCATATATTCACGTTCGGGGAGAAATTTTTTAGAGAGAAGGATTCATCTCGTTTTACGATACGAAGCTGCCGTCAAGTCCTAAACTCTCCCGGGAGGGCTGTTCTGGAGTCCGTTCGGGGCTCCAGAGAGGGGAATCCGTTGCCATCGTCATCATCAACCATCCTCCATCACCAAGTTCATGATGCTCACTGCCGTGCGTGAGTAATTCCATCATAGGCTTCCTTGATGGTGATGGGTTAGATGAGATTTAGCATGTAATCGAGTTAGTTTTGTTAGGGTTTGATCCCTAGTATCCACTATGTTCTGAGATTGATATTGCTATGACTTTGCTATGTTTAATGCTTGTCACTAGGGCCCGAGTGCCATGATTTAAGATCTGAACCTATTATGTTTTCATGAATATATGTTAGTTCTTGATCCTATCTTGCAAGTCTATAGTCACCTATTATGTGTTATGATCCGTTAACCCCAAAGTGACAATAATCAGGATACTTACCGGCGATGACTGTAGTTTGAGGAGTTCATGTATTCACTAAGTGTTAATGCTTTGGTCCGGTACTCTATTAAAAGGAGGCCTTAATATCCCTTAGTTTCCAATAGGACCTCGCTGCCACGGGAGGGTAGGACAAACGATGTCATGCAAGTTCTTTTCCATAAGCACGTATGACTATATTCGGAATACATGGCTATATTACATTGATAAATTGGAGCTAGTTCTGTGTCACCCTATGTTATAACTATTGCATGAGGAATCACATCCGACATAATTATCCATCACTGATCCAATGCCTATGAGGTTTTCACATATTACTCTTTGCTTAGTTACTTTACCGTTGCCACTATTACAATTACTACAAAACTGCTACTGTTACTTTTGCCACTGTTACCGTTACTTCCATACTACTTTGCTACTAATTACTTTGCTGCAGATATTAAGTTATCCAGGTGTGGCTGAATTGACAACTCAACTGCTAACACTTGAGAATATTCTTTGGCCCCCCTTGTGTCGAATCAATAAATCTGGGTTGAATACTCTACCCTCAAAAACTGTTGCGATCCCCTATACTTGCGGGTTATCACTCCTATTAAATCTTTGTTTTCCAATATGAATCTTGATAAAGATGGTACTAGAGATGAGTCAACTTTAGTTAAAAGGCGTCCCAATGATTCGGAGTTTTTAGATCTAGATGCAAAAATTGATAAAAGTGGGATTGGAGAGGTCAAGACTTTAAGTAGCAATGAACCCACTCTTTTGGATTTCAAGGAATTTAATTATGATAATTGTTCTTTAATAGATTGTATTTCCTTGTTGCAATCCGTTAAATTCTCCTCATGCTTATAATCAAAACAAAGCTTTTAATAAACATATTGTTGATGCTATGATGCAATCTTTTGAAGAAAAGGTTGAATTAGAAGTTTCTATCCCTAGAAAACTTTATGATGAGTGGTAACATACTATTAAGATTAATATTAAAGATTATGAATGCTATGCTTCGTGTGATTTGGGTGCTAGTGTTTCCACGATTCCAAAACTTTGTGTGATGTGTTAGGTTTCCATGAATTTGATGATTGTTCTTCCAATTTGCATCTTGCGGATTCCACTATTAAGAAACCTATGGGAAGTATTAATGATGTTCTTATTATTGCAAATGGGAATTATATGCCCATAGATTTCATTGTTCTTGATATATATTGCAATCCTACATGCCCTATTATTCTTGGTAGACCTTTCCTTAGAACGATTGGTGCAATTATTGATATGAAAGAAGGGAACATTAGATTCCAATTTCCGTTAAGGAAAGGCATGGAACACTTTCCTAGGAAGAAAATTAAATTACCATATGAATCTATCATGAGAGCCACTTATGGATTGCATACCAAAGATGTCAATACTTAGATCTATTCATGTTTTTATGTCTAGCTAAGGGCGTTAAACGATAGCGCTTGTTGGGAGGCAACCCAATTTTATTTTTGTTCTTTGATTTTTGTTCCTGTTTAGTAATAAATAATGCTTTTAGCCTCCGGTTAGATGTGGTTCTATGTTTTAGTTAGTGTTTGTGACAAGTAGAACCTTTAGGATAGCTTACGATGATAGTTGTGTTGATCCTGCTGAAAACCAGAAACTTTTACGCCTAGTAAATTAGTTTTGAAAATTCACAGAAACATTCTTTTGATCTGATTTATTTTCCTCTTGATTGGCACACAAATTTCTCAGGTTTTCTTAATGTTGACGGATTTTTGGAGTTACAGAAGTATTCGAGAGTTACAGATTACTACAGACTATTCTATTTTTGACAGATTCTATTTTTCGCGTGTTGTTTGCTTATTTTGATGAATCTATGGGTAGTATCGGGGGGTATAAACCATGGAAAAGTTAGAATACAGTATATATTACACCAATATAAACGAATAATGAGTTTGCACCAGTACCTTAAAGTGGTGATTTATTTTCTTATACTAACAGAGCTTATGAGATTTTCTGTCGAGTTTTTTTGTTGTGAAGTTTTCAAGTTTTGGGTAAGTATTTGATGGACTATGGAATAAGGAGTGGCAAGAGCCTAAGCTTGGGGATGCCCAAGGCACCCCAAGGTAATATTCAAGGACAGCCAAAAGCCTAAGCTTGGCGATGCCTCGGAAGGCATCCTCTCTTTCGTCTTCGTGTATCGACAACTTTACTTGAGGCTATATTTTTATTCACCACATGATATGTGTTTTGCTTGGAGCGTCTTGTATGATTTGAGTCTTTGATTTTTAGTTTACCAAATCATCCTTTCTGTACACACATTTTGGGAGAGACACGCATGAATCGTGATTTATAATACTCTATGTGCTTCACTTATATCTTTTAAGCTAGGCAATATTGCTCTAGTACTTCACTTATATCTTTTTAGCGGATGGCGGTGGCTTTATTTTATAGAAGTTGTTGAACTCTCATGCTTCACTTATATTATTTTGAGAGTCTTTTAGAACAGCATGGTAATTTGCTTGGGTTACAAAACTAGTCCTAATATGATGGGCATCCAAGATGGATATAATAAAAACTTTCATATAAAGTGCATTGAATACTATGAGAAGTTTGATTATTTATGATTGTTTAGAGATATGAAGATGGTGATATTAGAGTCATGCCAGTGGAGTAGTTATGAATTTGAGAGATACTTGTGTTAAAGTTTGTGATTCCCGTAGCATGCACGCATGGTGAACTGTTATGTGATGAAGTTGGAGCATGATTTAATTTTTGATTGTCTTCCTTTGTGTGGAGGTCGGGATCGTGCGATAGTTACCTCCTACCAACCCTTCCCCTAGGAGCATGCGTATAGTACTTTGTTTTGATGACTAAAAGATTTTTGCAATAAGTATGTGAGTTCTTTATGACTAATGTTGAGTCCATGGATTATACGCACTCTCACCCTTCCACCATTGCTAGCATCTCTTGTGACGTGCAACTTTCATCGGTACCATACACCCACCATATACCTTCCTCAAAACAGCCACCATACCTACCTATTATGGCATTTCCATAGCCATTCCAAGATATATTGCCATGCAACTTTCCACCGCTCCGTTTATTATGACACGCTCCATCATTGTCATATTGATTTGTATGATCATGTAGTTGACATCGTATCTATGGCAAATCCACCGTTCATAATTCTTTCATACATGTCACTCTTGATTTATTGCACATCCTGGTACACCGCCGGAGGCATTAACATAGTCATATTTTGTTCTAAGTATTGTAATTCTTCAGTTGTAAGTAAATAAAAGTGTGATGATCTTCATTATTAGAGCATTGTCCCATGTGAGGAAAGGATGATGGAGACTATGATTCCCCCACAAGTCGGGATGAGACTCCGGACGGAAAAAAAGAGGCCATAAAAAAGAGAATGCCCAAAAAGATGAGAGAAAAAGAGAGAAGGGGCAATGTTACTATCCTTTTCCACACTTGTGCTTCAAAGTAGCACCATGATCTTCATGATAGAGAGTCTCCTATTTTGTCACTTTCATATACTAGTGGAAATTTTCATTATAGAACTTGGCTTGTATATTCCAATGATGGGCTTCCTCAAATTTCCCTAGGTCTTCATGATCAAGCAAGTTGGATGCACATACACTTAGTTTCTTTTTGAGCTTTCATACACTTATAGCTCTAGTGCATCCGTTGCATGGCAATCCCTACTCACTCACATTGATATCTATTGATGGGCATCTCCATAGTCTGTTGATACACCTAGTTGATGTGAGACTATCTTCCTCCTTTTTGTCTTCTCCACAACCACCATTCTATCCACCTATAGTGTTATGTCCATGGCTCACGCTTATGTATTGCGTGAAAGTTGAAAAAGTTTGAGAGTACTGAAGTATGAAACAATTGCTTGGCTAAAATCGGGGTTGTGCATGATTTAAATATTTTGTGTGATGAAGATAGAGCATAGCCAGACTATATAATTTTGTAGGGATAGCTTTCTTTGGCCATGTTACTTTGAGAAGACATGATTGCTTTGTTAGTATGCTTGAAGTATTATTGTTTTTATGTCAATATTAAACTTTTTTTTGAAGACTAGATGCATGTTGGATAGCGGTCGATGTGTGGAGTAATAGTAGTAGATGCAGAATCGTTTCGGTCTACTTGACACGGACGTGATGCCTATGTTCATGATCATTGCCTTAGATATTGTCATAACTATGCGCTTTTCTATCAATTGCTCGGCAGTAATTTGTTCATCCATCATAATATTTGCTATCTTGAGAGAAGCCACTAGTGAAACCTATGCCCCCCGGGTCTCTTTTCCGTTATACAAGTTCTCTTTTACATCTTACTAGTTTCTGATCTACTATTTTGCAATCTTTTACTTTCCGATCTATAAACCAAAAATACCAAAAATATTTACTTTGTCGTTTGTCTATATCTATCAGATCTCACTTTTGCAAATGACCGTGAAGGGATTGACAACCCCTTTATCGCGTTGGGTGCAAGTTGTTGATTGTTTGTGCAGGTATTCAGTGACTTGTGCGTTGCCTCCTACTAGATTCATACCTTGGTTCTCAAAACTGAGGGAAATACTTACGCTACTTTGCTACATCACCCTTTCCTCTTCAAGGGAAAACCAACGCAAGCTTAAGAGGTAGCATCGACCGATAAAGATCTTTGTAGAATATATGAGAACCAATATGAGCATCCAGGTTCCGCTATTGGTTATTAATCAGAGAGGTGTCTTGGTCATGGCTATATAGTTCTCTAACCCGCAGGGTCCGCACGCTTAACGTTCCACTACTAGGGAAAAGGCTAGCAGCAGTGCGGGTTTTAGGTGTATCAGTAGCGCGGGGACCGGCGCTACTAATAAGGCGCTACAGCTAACACGTAGCAGTAGAGCGTGCTCACCAGCGCTACTGCTACACAAGTGTAGCAGCAACACACTTAACAAAAGCTTGCTACTGCTAATAGCTATAGCGCGCTTCTCCTGTGCGCTACTGCTATCCTAAATACTAGTAGAGAGTTGTTGTTTCCCACACTACTACTAAGTAATTGCGAATTAAAAAAAATAAAAGTTAGATGCAGTTGCTTCCATCAGAGACACGTCCAATGAAAAATAAGCTCAGGTCACAGAACCATCTTTAACACTTGAAGCATTCATAGATACAATAGTGAACATCTGAACAGGAAGAAATCACGACATCCCAGATCATACACACACAACTATCATTGAAAGGTGGGTACTTTCCCTAGCTTTCCATCAACCTAAACAAACCACTTCTCTAGATGTATCTACCTAGACTTGGAGTTTAGACGTAGGTGGACCTCCCCCCCGAACTGTGGCGTCGAGGTCCTCCTCCTCGGCGACCTCCGGCGTCGAGATTACCTGGATGATCATCCGTGCGACGCGGTCGCCGGTCTTCACAGCCAAGTCCACCTCCGAGTCGTTGAAGAGCACACTGCCCACCGGGCCGCAGTAGTCCGCGTCAATCAACCCTGTGCCCATGTCGGGAAAGTGAAAACTTGTTAGTTAGCGTCCACATCCAAATCTAGTAGGGTATTTTATTTATTTCTAGCACATGCACATGAATCAATAGTGACAGCCAGAGTAACAGTACATCATTAAAAACTAGCATACAGTTCAGAGTTGGAAACTACAGTGACTAAAATTTACATGTATTGTTCTAGGCATCTAGCCCAAGAAAACAGAGCACTAGCTAGTTGTTCCATGAAACGATCAGATGGTACAAGAGATATGATTCGTATCCTCTATGAGTTCACACTCTACTCACAGCCAGCCTTTGCGACACGTTGGATCCTGCAAAACCTTGAATTTATTGTTCCTACGGCAAGGCATAAGCCTGTTCAAATTACCAAGGTGTGCAGATATGAATTGTACTACACATGAAGTATTTGCGGAATTCTGAAGCACTCTGTTCTCAGGATCACTAGGTGCTACCTATTTGTGGCTCTCAGCCTCATCGGCATGTTGGCGTCTGGTCCACCGAGACTGCCAATCGTCGCCTCGTACGTCCTGGTGGCCAACAGGGTGGACGACGCCCAGCGCTCAACTTGGACGGAGGAGTTGCTGCGCCTGGGAGGTTCCTCGCCTGTATGGTTCATCTTGTTGAGCTGCCAAAATACACACACAAAATCATGTCGGAGCAAATCGCCATAAACTTTTTTACAAAACTGCTTGCCAAATCCCCGTGTAGTGAATTTGCTATATAATATAATGCTGAACTTTTTCTAATACACACTAAACTTGCATACAATATATTCATAACATCACTTCTCCTAACTGCACTATGATCTATCCATTCAAGAGAGTTTGAACTTGCTAGCATCATCTCCTAACTGCGTCCATCTCATTATCTTTTACAAAACAATTCTCAATATGGAGAAAATAACAATAGGAAGGAGGCCACCACCATGCACATACAACATCAGCATGCAAGCTAGGGGCACAAACATACAGTAGCAAGCATGAATTTTGTAGACTGGGAATTAAAGAAACATCAGTAAGTTGGTAGTACACATGACACACAGAAATAGTGAGTAGGAGTACATGGTTTTGAAGTAGTATCTATAGTAATACCGTATGCTAGATGAATTGTATGGTTGAAACAGAGAAAACTCAAAGAATAGGAATACACGACCAACCTTGCCATTGATGATAGAATTGCTTCTCGCGCATTCCTCCTTCGATTTGTCGGATTTTGAGCAGCAAATGATCGGACTTCCCACTGAAACATACATAAGAAAACATTTTCAACACCTAATTCACTAGAGATGACTTACCAAGGTAACCATGTTCCCCTAAGCAACTGATGAACAATGAATAATTTTGCATATCTGAAGAACAAAATTTGGATGGTGGTAACACCAAAGCGGCATATGGTTGCTATAAGGTTTTTTTTAGTCCAAAGAATGGTAACATAAATGTAATGGATGATTCTTCGATTTGTTTGGTTAGGTTGCCGAAGGCAGTCTATTAGGCCATCACAAATATTTTAAGGTGGTGTTGATAATCAGCTTGGCCGTGAAAATATTTTGTGTGTGAAACAGGGTCCAGTAGATTGGAAAGAGACATCCCAACAGCAATCAAACATGAAGCATAAATGTTGATGATGTTACTACTCTTGATGGCATGACAAAGAGACCCCGATAGTTGAACATTATGTGTCTGAAGAACTACGTGCTGCAGGATTTAACACACATCTACTTCCACCACCCTTGCTGTTATTTGTAGAAGCAAATATAAATGCTTAGTGTTGACCTCAGCAAAAATTGCTGAAAATACTAGCACACCAACTGAAGGTAACCGTGCAAGGACACAGATTAATCTTGAACTGCCTCACCAACTGAAGAAAATAATACAGCAGTTTAATTTTCAGTTACATTTGGAAACTTACCCTGACGGGTTAATCTTACTATTATCTACTGACCCTAACTCTTTAATCTTGATTGCACATCTAAACATGTGCATATAGCTTAAGAATTCAGACAAACAAACGGCCTTCTGATGGCATACAGCAATTTTCATCAATCAGATTTACATGCCACTTTTTTTCAACACTTAGCTGCAAGACTTCCTACAAGAAACAGACTTACCCTAAGGCCTTCCCCGCTGGCCTCCCCCATCAGATTTGTGATCGTTAGTGGCCCTGCATTCACAAGCAAGCACATCATATTATACCTGCAGAACCGCAGCGAGCGAGCACCAAGCAGAAAACAAACATATTGTGGGCCTTACGAGGCAGCGTGATGGCGGATTCGCGGGAGAAGGGCATGGGCACGCCGGTGGGCCCGTTGGCATCGTCTCCATTGCCCGGTCCCGGCGCCTGCTGCGGGAAGGAGGCGGAGACGGAGGAGACAGCGGAGCGGCGGGGGCGGGCAGAGACGGCGTGGAAGGGCAGCCGCCGTGGACGCGCCCCCATGGCGGGGTTGTGGGTTTGGGGGGATGGGGGAGGGGGCGTCACATCCAGCAAGGTGGAGGAGCTGTGCGTTGATGAGGGATAGGCTGGCGAGATGGAGGAGGCGGCGCCGGTGTGGGAGCAGGAGGCGTGGTGGCTGTGAGGAGAAGGGAATGAGAAGGGTGGTGGGTGGGAGTGGATCAGGTGGATGGTGCAGCAGTAAGTAGTAGCGTGTGTTGGCAAAACGCGCTACTCCTAAGTACTTTAGCAGTAGCGCGTCTATGGAAAGAGCGCTACTACTATACCTAGTCTGGAGGCAACGCCCTGGCAATTTTAGTAGTAGCGTTGTTCTCTCCTAGCGCGCTACTGCTAAAGGGATATTAGTAGCGCGCTTTTGTAGAGAGCGCTACTGCTATTTAGCAGTAGCGTCTGTTTTTAAACAGCGCTGCTGGTAAGTTTCTGTGTATAAGCTTTTCCCTAGTAGTGTTCGATGACGATATGTATTATATGACTTATGTGTTTTGGTGATCGAAGGTTGTTTGGAGTCCCGGATGAGATCACGGACATGCGAGGAGTCTCGAAATGGTCGATAGGTAATGATTGATATATTGGAAGGTGGTATTCAGACATCGAAAGTGTTCCGGAATGAATCGGGTACATACTGGAGTATCGGAGGGGTCACCGGAACCCCCCGGGGAAAGATATGGGCCATATGGGCCATAGGAGGGAGGCTAACCAGCCCATAAGGGGCTGGCACGCCCCTCACAAGGGAGGAGACCAAATTGGACTAGGCAAGGGGGCGCCACCCCCTTTCCTTCTCCTACTCCCTCTCCTTCCCCCTTTCCCCCTCCGGTAAAAGGAAGGGGGGCGAATCCAACTAGGAGTCCAAGTGGGACACCTTCCCACTTGGGGCGCGCTTAGGCCGGCCTCCTCTCCCTCCCTTGTTTATATACGGGGGGTGCCCCTATGAGAACATGAATTGCTCCAAGACGTGTGCGGCGCCCTCCTCCAAAGTTTACGTCTCCGGTCATATTCTCGTGGTGGTTAGGCAAAGCCCTGCGCGGATCACATCACCATCACCATCACCATGTCGTCGTGCTAATGGAACTCATCTACTCCTTCGACCCTCTACAGGATCAAGAGCTCGAGGGACATCATCACGCTGAATGTGTGCAGAACTCGGAGGTGTCATACATTCGGTACTCGATCAGACGTTTGACTACATCAACCGCATTAAGTAAACGCTTCCGCTTTCGGTCTATGAGGGTATGTGGACAAACTCTCCCCCTTTTGTTGCTATGCATCTCCTAGATAGATCTTGCGTGAGCGTAGGAATTTTTTTGAAATTGCATGCTACGTTTCCCAATAGGCTTAATTGCAGTAGGATCATGGAGAGAAGGCCGAGATGAATGACGGCGACGATGATACTACCACAACAAGATGTGAGAGAGGAGACCGAGAGAAACCACGCTGACTAGAGGATTGATTAAGCAGTGTCTTAAATCACAACACACATATCCATATTGTATAGCCATGAGAAATATGTAGATCTTCTCGTCTACTATTGTCGAAATAGGAAACTTGCAACACGAATGTTGTGCGGAACTGCGAGAGTAGGCTTCTGGTCAAAGGAAATTTCAAACGATCGATCATGCACGACGAATCTGAAAAAATTCATCCAAAATAACTGAAACAGGAACAATAAATTGAGCATGTACGTTCGACGAAACTACAAACCGATCGCCTGAATGGAACCATATAATCGATGTGCATCTCTTTCGTGTAGAGCTTAGCTCGAATCGAAGCACTGTTGTATAGATTAGACGGACAAGGGAGAGAGCAGATTAGAGAGGAGGTTACTCTAGGTTGAAGAAGACACCACGTAATCACCTCGCATCCCTCCCGTTTCTCCTCGTGCAGGGGCCCGCTCCCTGCGCTTTTGCTCGGCCTGGATCCAGAGAAACTGCCAATTCGGAAGTTTCCAGCGGGTCTGGCTCGGATCTGCTTTAAGGTTCATGCCATGCGGGCCGAACAGTAAAAGCAGGCAACCGATGAAGGAAATATGCCCTAGAGGAAATAATAAAGTTGTTATTTATATTTCCTTATATCATGATAAATGTTTATTATTCATGCTAGAATTGTATTAACCGAAAACTTAGTATATGTGTGAATACATAGACAAAACATAGTGTCCCTAGTATGCCTCTACTTGACTAGATTGTTAATCAAAGATGGTTATGTTTCCTAACCATGGACATGTGTTGTCATGTGATAAACATGATCACATCATTAGAGAATGATGTGATGGACAAGACCCATCCGTTAGCTTAGCATCATGATCGTTACAGTTTTATTGCTACTGCTTTCTTCATGACTTATACATCACTACAAAAAAAGACACATCCGTGACATTTTGGGCCGAACGAAATTTTTTTATGTCATACTTATGACACTTCTATGATGATAATTGTGACAAAACCCAGTATCATCATAGATGTGGTGGGATCCTACTTCTATGACAAAAAATCATGACAGAAAATGGGCTTTTCTTCCTGGGCGGGCCGGAGACGCTGCTGCATGACATTCTTTGGGCCGTCCATGACGGAAAAAACCGTGGTAGAAGCGAGGGCGAGGAAAATTTCGGGGAGTTCCCGGTTACGGTGGGTTGTCGGGGCCGAGCGATGCGCGTTTCTCTCGTACACATACGCGCGTGTGTGCGAGGCGTTTGGCTCTAACTGAACCCGAGCGAGGCGTTGGGCTCTAACTGAACCCGAGCGATTGCACTAGCTACGTTACTGAACCCGAGTGATTCCTTTGCTACTGCTGCTAACTGAAGCCTATCGATGCTGCCTCTAGATGAACAGTGAGCATTGCTGGGGGGAGGGGGGTTGGATGAACAGTGAGCGTTGCTGGGGGGTTTGGATGAACAGTTCCCGGTGGGAGTGGATGAACAGGAGCCCGTGGTTGCCTCTAGATGAACAGGACCCCGACCGATCGAGCTGGTTGGGGCTGGATGAACAGGACTTCGTGGAGGGCTGGATGAACAGGACAACCCCGTGGAGGGCTGGATGCACAAGACGACCTCGTGGAGGGCTGGATGAACAGTAGCCCGTGGAGGGGTGGTTGAAGAGGAGCCCATGGAGAGGGCTGGTTGAACAGTAGCTGGTGGAGTAGCGCGCGGTGGAGGCTGGATGAACAGGAGCCCGTGGATGAATAGTCGCATGTGGAGGCCGGAGGAGGTCGATGGTGGATGAACAGTAGCCTGTGGAGGCCGGAGGAGGTTGACGGTGGAGATGAATAGTATCCCGTGGAGTCCCGTTTTGTGTTACGCCACACCCCCTCCCGATGAACATGACCCCCATTTCGATCGTAGCGCTCAAACACAAGTCCGTTTCCTCCGTTTTGTGGTACACCACACCCCTCCCAATCAACAGGACCCCGTTTCGACCGTAGGAGGTACAACAGAAGTCCATTTCCTCCATTTTGCGGTACGCCAGACCCCTCCCGATGAACAGGATCCTGTTTTGACCGTGGCCGGTCGAACACAAGGCCGTTTCCTCCGTTCTGCGGTACGCCAGGCCTCGCTTCCATCGGCTATTCCGTCCAAGCCCTCACGATGAAAACGACGACGCATTTCGTTACGACCCAACCGGTTGGCTCCCTGACGGTGTCCTAGACTAGGGGGTACTCAACGCGTCATCTCTTGATCTGTTAGATTGGGCCGAGGACCCCCATGGCTATATACTCATGGGCCAGTTCGGATGGCTGCCACATACAAGGAAGATTCCACAAGACTTGGTGATCAAGATAAGGACTCCTCCCCCACCGGCGTATTCAGCTAGGACTCATGTTATCCTAGGCCTCTGGTGCATTATATAAACCAGGGCCGAGCTAGTCGATAGAGAGGAACAACAATCATATCATAGGCTAGCTTCTAGGGTTTAGCCTCTCTGATCTCGTGGTAGATCTACTCTTGTACTACCCATATCATCAATATTAATCAAGCAGGAGTAGGGTTTTACCTCCATCGAGAGGGCCCGAACCTGGGTAAAAACATCATGTCCCTTGTCTCCTGTTATCATCCGCCTAGATGCATAGTTCGGGACCCCCTACCCGAGATCCACCGGTTTTGACACCGACATTGGTGCTTTCATTGAGAGTTCCGCTGTGTGTTCGGCAAAGGGTCGATGGCTTGCCTGCAGATCAACTGCGACTTCGGCATCTTCGTCACCAGCTCGACTGGTCACCTTGGTTCGACCAAGGACTGCGCCCTGCCTCCGACCGTCATGTTCGGATGAGGGCCTTCATCAACATTAACTCCGATCTCTATCAAGATCATGGAGGAATCATCCAGGGAGCCCGGGGGCTCGACGTCAACATTGCCCTTGGGCGACCGTGCTGTTTTTCTGGACAGCGAACTTGTGTCCGCCATCACCGCCTCCTCGAGCGTCGGTTCGACGATTGCTTCAGTGGATTAGTGCGGAATTGAATCTACAACAATGCTGGAAAATTTCGTCGAGTTCCGATGGAGGAATCTCTGGCAATCCGCGACATACCGGAGCCTTGTCAAATCTGAACGAGGATCTGGACGAGTTTAGGTCGTTGTGTCCAGCTTCTAGCTCGGACGTCCTTTGGAAGATCCAACCGTTGATCGGCTGCGGAATTCCTATATCTACCACCTCCCAAAATTTCAGCTCGATCCGACCGTGCAAACTCCGGGAACCTTCTGATTAGTGCATCACTTTTCGGATCTGTTTTCTACGCGAAAATGAATCTGACCCGAGTTCGTCTTTTTTATGAACGGGAATTCAGACATCTTTTTGAAGGAAGTTTTGTATGGGGTATCGTGTTTTGTTCCCAAACACATACCGCTAACCTTAAAATCTTTTGAACATGATCTTCAACATCATGCTGGTGTCAAACCAGCCCGGCAATATTGCTCCACGGCTGCCGACCTGCGCTAGACACGTCGTCACTTTGTTGAGCCGCGCTCAACTTCTTCGGATCATCATCTCGGCAAGCCGAACAAGAGTCCGGCATCGCGAAGGATAAATCATCACCAACATCGCCGCCCCATGGATTACACGGAGTGGGCACACCTGCATCCCCGCACGGTCACTTCATCAAGTCGGCATCGACCACGTCACGACCTGCATCGGCAGGGCTGCACTGTTGCTTTATCAAGCTGGTGTCCATCACGCCGACCTACTTCGACTCATCGGCTGACACCGAGGCTTCATCACGTTAGCTGGACCGGGGGCTTCATCATCTCTTCATCAACCTACTCCGGAGACTTCGGCGTCGCTGGCCAACCAGCTCCGTCACGTTAGCTGGACCGAGGGCTTTGCCTCGGCGAGCCAACCTTTGCCAGCATCGCCATGCCGTTGCTTTATCGCCCATCAGGCGATAGGTGTGCGGATCGAGTCCCAATTTTGGGAATCACCTTTCTTCGGATTGTTACAACAAATAAGCCAGGTGCTATTAATCCTAGTATTTTTTGCTTGTTTGGGTTCATTTTTCCCAACGAATTATTACTCTGGTTTGTCCATCATATGTACGCAGGTGTATCAAATTGTGGCCGCATTAACGACGGTCCCATGGTGGTTTGGTTAGTTTCCGTACATAGTCCGGCGAACGCCGCATCCGGAACTCGAACCGACCTGTGAATTCAGGCCTTGCCATGCCTTTACCGCATCACGCTGCCGCCCTGCATCGACATTGACTTTGGTGCCAGGCCATATTTCTTTTACTACTCACTTTGCATAAATTATTTGTTATGCAACGATTTTTTATTATTATTTCTATTATCTCCGGTTTGCACTATTTTTTGTGCAAAGGAAAATGATCCAGCGGGACTATATCCTTTGGCGTTACCTCGGCTGGACGGGGGCCTTCGTCAACACTTCATTACCCCATGCCGGGCACTTCGGCATCACCCTGCCGTCCTGCATTGACTGTGCTACGTCACCACTTAGGAGTGCCGAGCTCTTTGCTCCGCCACCCCGGGACCGGCTTGGGGGATGGAACCTTTGAAGGAAATATGCCCTAGAGGCAATAATAAAGTTATTATTTATTTCCTTATATCATGATAAATGTTTATTATTCATGCTAGAATTGTATTAACCGGAAACATGATACATGTGTGAATACATAGACAAACATAAAGTCACTAGTATGCCTCTACTTGACTAGCTCATTAATCAAAGATGGTTATGTTTCCCAACCATAGACATGTGTTGTCATTTGATTAATGGGATCACATCATTAGGATAATGATGTGATTGACATGACCCATTCCGTTAGCCTAGCACTTGATCGTTTACTATATTGCTATTCCTTTCTTCATGACTTATACAAAGTTCCTACAACTATGAGATTGTGCAACTCCCATTACCAGAAGAACACTTTGTGTGCTACCAAACGTCACAACGTAACTGGGTGATTATAAAGGTGCTCTACAGGTGTTTCCGAAGGTACATGTTGGGTTGGCATAATTCGAGATTAGGTTTTGTCACTCCGATTGTCGGAGAGGTATCTCTGGGCCCTCTCGGTAATACTCATCACCTAAGCCTTGCAAGCATTGTAACTAATGAGTTAGTTATAAGATGATGTGTTACAGAACGAGTAAAGAGACTTGCCGGTAACGAGATTGAACTAGGTATTGGATACCGACGATCAAATCTCGGGCAAGTAACATACCGATGACAAAGGGAACAACGTATGTTGTTATGCGGTTTGACCGATAAAGATCTTCGTAGAATATGTAGGAACCAATATGGGCATCAAGGTCCCGCTATTGGTTATTGACCGAGAATGGTTCTAGATCATGTCTACATAGTTCACGAACCCGTAGGGTCCGCATGTTTAATGTTACGATGACAGTTTTATTATGAGTTTATAAGTTTTGATGTACCGAAGTTTGTTCGGAGTCCTGGATGTGATCATGGACATGACGATGAGTCTCGGAATGGTCGAGACATAAAGATTGATATATTGGACGACTATATTCGGACACCGGAAGTGTTCCGGGTTATTTCGGAGAAAACCGGAGTGCCGGGGGGGGGGGTTACCGGAACCCCCCGGGAGAGTATTGGGCCCTATGGGCCTTAGGGGAAAGGAGAGAGGGACGGCCAGCATGGTCCGCGCGCCCCCTCCCCCCTCTGGTCCGAATTGGACTAGGAGGGGGGCGGCGCCCCCCCTCTTTCCTTCCCCCTCCTAGTAGGAGTAGGAAAGGAGGAGTCCTACTCCTACTAGGAGGAGGATTCCTCCTCCCTTGGCGCGCCCAAGGGGCCGGCCGGCCTCCCCCCTCCCTCCTTTATATACGGGGGCAGGGGGCACCCCATGACACACAAGTTGATCTATGGATCATTCCTTAGCCGTGTGCGGTGCCCCCATCCACCATATTCCACCTCGGTCATATCGTCGCGGAGTTTAGGCGAAGCCCTGCGCCAGTAGAACATCATCATCGTCACCACGCCGTCGTGCTGACGGAACTCATCCCCGAAGCTTTGCTGGATCGGAGCCCGGGGATCGTCATCGAGCTGAACATGTGCTGAACTCGGAGGTGCCGTACGTTCGGTGCTTGGATTGGTCGGATCGTGAAGACGTACGACTACATCAACCGCGTTGTCATAACGCTTCCGCTTACGGTCTACGAGGGTACATGGACGAACACTCTCCCCTCTCGTTGCTATGCCATCACCATGATCTTGCGTGTGCGTAGGAATTTTTTTGAAATTACTACGTTCCCCAACAGTGGTATCAGAGCCTGGTTTTATGCGTTGATGTTAGAACACAAGTGAGTTGTGGGCGATACAAGTCATACTGCTTACCAGCATGTCATACTTTGGTTCGGCGGAATTGTGAGATGAAGCGGCCTGGACCGACATTACGCGTACGCTTACGCGAGACTGGTTTCACCGTTGCGAGCACTCGTGCTTAAAGGTTGCTGGCGGGTGTCTGTCTCTCTCACTTTAGCTGAATCGAGTGTGGCTACGCCCGGTCCTTGCGAAGGTTAAAACAACACTAACTTGATGAACTATCGTTGTGGTTTTGATGCGTAGGTAAGAACGATTCTTGCTAAGCCCGTAGCAGCCACGTAAAATTTGCAACAACAAAGTAGAGGACGTCTAACTTGTTTTTGCAGGGCATGTTGTGATGTGATATGGTCAACACGTGATGCTATATTTTATTGTATGAGATGATCATGTTTTGTAACCGAAGTTATCGGCAACTGGCAGGAGCCATATGGTTGTCGCTTTATTGTATGAAATGCAAACGCCCTGTAATTGCTTTACTTTATCACTAAGCGGTAGCGATAGTCGTAGAAGCAATAGATGGCGTAACGACAATGATGCTACGATGGAGATCAAGGTGTCGCGCCGGTGACGATGGTGATCACGATGGTGCTTCGAAGATGGAGATCACAAGCACAAGATGATGATGGCCATATCATATCACTTATATTGATTGCATGTGATGTTTATCCTTTATGCATCTTTTCTTGCTTTCATTGACGGTAGCATTTTAAGATGATCTCTCACTAAAATTATCAAGAAGTGTTCTCCCTGAGTATGCACCGTTGCCAAAGTTCGTCGTGCCCAGACACCACGTGATGATCGGGTGTGATAAGCTCTACATCCATCTACAACGGGTGCAAGACAGTTTTGCACACGCGGAATACTCAGGTTAAACTTGACGAGCCTAGCATATGCAGATATGGCCTTGGAACACGGAGACCGAAAGGTCGAGCGTGAATCATATAGTAGATATGATCAACATAGTAATGTTCACCATTGAAAACTACTCCATCTCACGTGATGATCGGTTATGGTTTAGTTGATTTGGATCACGTGATCACTTAGATGACTAGAGAGATGTCTGTCTAAGTGGGAGTTCTTAAGTAATATGATTAATTGAACTTAAATTTATCATGAACTTAGTACCTGATAGTATTTTGCTTGTCTATGTTTGTTTGTAGATAGATGGCTCGTGCTGTTGTTCCGTTGAATTTTAATGCGTTCCTTGAGAAAGCAAAGTTGAAAGATGATGGTAGCAATTACACGGACTGGGTCCGTAACCTGAGGATTATCCTCATTGCTGCACAGAAAAGTTACGTCCTGGAAGCACTGCTGGGTGCCAGGCCTGCTGCTGATGCAACTGACGACGTTAAGAACGTCTGGCAGAGCAAAGCTGATGACTACTCTATAGTTCAGTGTGCCATGCTTTACGGCTTAGAACCGGGTCTTCAACGACGTTTTGAACGTCATGGAGCATATGAGATGTTCCAGGAGTTGAAGTTAATATTTCAAGCAAATGCCCGGATTGAGAGATATGAAGTCTCCAATAAGTTCTACAGCTGCAAGATGGAGGAGAATAGTTCTGTCAGTGAACATATACTCAAAATGTCTGGGTATAATAATCACTTGATTCAACTGGGAGTTAATCTTCCGGATGATAGCGTCATTGACAGAATTCTCCAATCACTGCCACCAAGCTACAAGAGCTTTGTGATGAACTATAATATGCAAGGGATGAACAAGACTATTCCCGAGCTCTTCGCAATGCTAAAAGCTGCGGAGGTAGAAATCAAGAAGGAGCATCAAGTGTTGATGGTCAACAAGACCACTAGTTTCAAGAAAAAGGGCAAAGGGAAGAAGAAGGGGAACTTCAAGAAGAACAGCAAGCAAGTTGCTGCTCAAGAGAAGAAACCCAAGTCTGGACCTAAGCCTGAAACTGAGTGCTTCTACTGCAAGCAGACTGGTCACTGGAAGCAGAACTGCCCCAAGTATTTGGCGGATAAGAAGGATGGCAAAGTGAACAAAGGTATATGTGATATACATGTTATTGATGTGTACCTAACTAGAGCTTGTAGTAGCACCTGGGTATTTGATATTGGTTCTGTTGCTAATATTTGCAACTCGAAACAGGGACTACGGAATAAGCGAGCACTGGCCAAGGACGAGGTGACGATGCGCGTGGGAAACGGTTCCAAACTCGATGTGATCGCGGTCGGCACGCTACCTCTACATCTACCTTCGGATTAGTTTTAGACCTGAATAATTGTTATTTGGTGCCAGCGTTGAGCATGAACATTATATCTGGATCTTGTTTGATGCGAGACGGTTATTCATTTAAATCAGAGAATAATGGTTGTTCTATTTATATGAGTAATATCTTTTATGGTCATGCACCCTTGAAGAGTGGTCTATTTTTATTAAATCTCGATAGTAGTGATACACATATTCATAGTGTTGAAACCAAAAGATGCAGAGTTAATAATGATAGTGCAACTTATTTGTGGCACTGCCGTTTGGGTCATATCGGTGTAAAGCGCACGAAGAAACTCCATACTGATGGACTTTTGGAATCACTTGATTATGAATCACTTGGTACTTGCGAACCGTGCCTTATGGGCAAGATGACTAAAATGCCGTTCTCCGGAACTATGGAGCGAGCAACTGATTTGTTGGAAATCATACATACTGATGTTTGTGGCCCAATGAATGTTGAGGCTCGCAGCGGGTATCGTTATTTTCCCACCTTCACAGATGATTTGAGCAGATATGGGTATATCTACTTGATGAAACACAAGTCTGAAACATTTGAAAAGTTCAAAGAATTTCAGAGTGAAGTGGAAAATCATCGTAACAAGAAAATAAAGTTTCTACGATCTGATCGTGGAGGAGAGTATTTGAGTTATGAGTTTGGCCTACACTTGAAACAATGTGGAATAGTTTCGCAACTCACGCCACCTGGAACACCACAATGAAATGGTGTGTCCGAACGTCGTAATCGTACTTTACTTGATATGGTGCGATCTATGATGTCTCTTACTGATTTACTGCTATCGTTTTGGGGTTATGCTTTAGAGACGGCCGCATTCACGTTAAATAGGGCACCATCAAAATCTGTTGAGATGACGCCTTATGAACTATGGTTTGGCAAGAAACCAAAGTTGTCGTTTCTTAAAGTTTGGGGCTGCGATGCTTATGTGAAGAAACTTCAACCAGATAAGCTCGAACCTAAATCGGAGAAATGTGTCTTCATAGGATACCCAAAAAAGACTATTGGGTACACCTTCTATCACAGATCCGAAGGCAAGACATTCGTTGCTAAGAATGGATCCTTTCTAGAGAAGGAGTTTCTCTCGGAAGAAGTGAGTGGGAGGAAAGTAGAACTTGATGAGATAACTGTATCTACTCCCTTATTGGAAAGTAGTTCATCACGAGAACCGGTTCCTGTGACAGCTACACCAATTAGTGAGGAAGCTAATGATAATGATCATGAAACTTCAGATCAAGTTTCTACTGAACCTCGTAGGTCTACCAGAGTAAGATCCGCACCAGAGTGGTACGGTAATCCTATTCTGGAAGTCATGTTACTTGACCATGATGAACCTACGAACTATGAGGAAGCGATGATGAGCCCGGATTCTGCAAAATGGCTAGAAGCCATGAAATCTGAGATGGGATCCATGTATGAAAACAAAGTATGGACTTTGGTTGACTTGCCCGATGATCGGCAAGCCATTGAGAATAAATGGATCTTTAAGAAGAAGATTGACGCTGATGGTAATATAACTGTCTATAAAGCTCGACTTGTTGCAAAAGGTTTTCGACAAGTTCAAGGGGTTGACTACGATGAGACTTTCTCACCCGTAGCGATGCTTAAGTCCGCCCGAATCATGTTAGCTATTGCTGCATTTCATGATTATGAAATTTGGCAAATGGATGTCAAGACTGCATTCTTGAATGGATTTCTAGAAGAGGAGTTGTATATGATGCAGCCGGAAGGTTTTGTTGATCCAAAAGGTGCTGACAAAGTGTGTAAGCTCCAGCGTTCCATTTATGGACTGGTGCAAGCATCTCGGAGTTGGAATAAACGCTTTGATAGTGTAATCAAAGCATATGGTTTTATACAGACTTTTGGAGAAGCCTGTATTTACAAGAAAGTGAGTGGGAGCTCTGTAGCATTTCTAATTTTATATGTAGATGACATATTATTAATTGGAAATGATATAGAATTTCTGGATAGCATAAAAGGATACTTGAATAAAAGTTTTTCAATGAAAGACCTCGGTGAAGCTGCTTACATATTGGGCATCAAGATCTATGAGATAGATCAAGACGCTTAATAGGACTTTCACAAAGCACATACCTTGACAAAATTTTGAAAAAGTTCAAAATGGATCAGGCAAAGAAAGGATTCTTGCCTGTGCTACAAGGTGTGAAGTTGAGTCAAACTCAATGCCCGGCCACAGCAGAAGATAGAGAGAAAATGAAAAATGTTCCCTATGCTTCAGCCATAGGCTCTATCATGTATGCAATGCTGTGTACCAGACCTGACATATGCTTAGCAATAAGCTTGGCAGGAAGGTACCAAAGTAATCCAGGAGTGGATCACTGGACAGCGGTCAAGAACATCCTGAAATACCTGAAAAGGACTAAGGATATGTTTCTCGTATATGGAGGTGACAAAGAGCTAGTCGTAAATGGTTACGTTGATGCAAGCTTTGACACTGATCCGGACGATTCTAAATCGCAAACTGGATACATGTTTTTATTAAACGGTGGAGCTGTAAGTTGGTGCAGTTCTAAACAAAGCGTCGTAGCAGGATCTACATGTGAAGCGGAGTACATAGCTGCTTCGGAAGCAGCAAATGAAGGAGTCTGGATGAAGGAGTTCATTTCCGATCTAGGTGTCATACCTAGTGCATCGGGACCAATGAAGATCTTCTGTGACAATACTGGTGCAATTGCCTTGGCAAAGGAATCCAGATTTCACAAAAGGACCAAGCACATCAAGAGACGCGTCAATTCCATTCGGGACCAAGTCCAAGTGGGAGACATAGAGATTTGCAAGATACATACGAATCTGAATGTTGCAGACCCGTTGACTAAGCCTCTCTCACGAGCAAAACATGATCAGCACCAAGACTCCATGGGTGTTAGAATCATTACTATGTAATCTAGATTATTGACTCTAGTGCAAGTGGGAGACTGAAGGAAATATGCCCTAGAGGCAATAATAAAGTTATTATTTATTTCCTCATATCATGATAAATGTTTATTATTCATGCTAGAATTGTATTAACCGGAAACATGATACATGTGTGAATACATAGACAAACATAAAGTCACTAGTATGCCTCTACTTGACTAGCTCATTAATCAAAGATGGTTATGTTTCCTAACCATAGACATGTGTTGTCATTTGATTATTGGGATCACATCATTAGGATAATGATGTGATTGACATGACCCATTCCGTTAGCCTAGCACTTGATCGTTTAGTATATTGCTATTGCTTTCTTCATGACTTATACAAAGTTCCTGCAACTATGAGATTGTGCAACTCCCATTTACCAGAAGAACACTTTGTGTGCTACCAAACGTCACAACGTAACTGGGTGATTATAAAGGTGCTCTACAGGTGTTTCCGAAGGTACATGTTGGGTTGGCATAATTCAAGGTTATGTTTTGTCACTCCGATTGTCGGAGAGGTATCTCTCGGCCCTCTCGGTAATACTCATCACCTAAGCCTTGCAAGCATTGTAACTAATGAGTTAGTTATAAGATGATGTGTTACAGAACGAGTAAAGAGACTTGCCGGTAACGAGATTGAACTAGGTATTGGATACCGACGATCAAATCTCGGGCAAGTAACATACTGATGACAAAGGGAACAACGTATGTTGTTATGCGGTTTGACCGATAAAGATCTTCATAGAATATTTAGGAACCAATATGGGCATCCAGGTCCCGCTATTGGTTATTGTCCGAGAATGGTTCTAGGTCATGTCTACATAGTTCACGAACCCGTAGGGTCCGCACGCTTAACATTACGATGACAGTTTTATTATGAGTTTATAAGTTTTGATGTACCGAAGTTTGTTCGGAGTCCCGGATGTGATCACGGACATGACGAGGAGTCTCGAAATGGTCGAGACATAAAGATTGATATATTGGACGACTATATTCGGACACTGGAAGTGTTCCGGGTGATTTCGGAGAAAACCGGAGTGCCGGGGGGGGGGGGGGGTTACCGGAACCCCCCGAGAGATTATTGGGCCTTATGGGCCTTAGGGGAAAGGAGAGAGGGGCGGCCAGCATGGGCCGCGCGCCCCCTCCCCCCTCTGGTCCGAATTGGACTAGGAGGGGGGGGGTGGCCCCCCTCTTTCCTTCCCCCTCTCCCCCTTCCTTCCCCCTCCTAGTAGGAGTAGGAAAGGAGGAGTCCTACTCCTACTAGGAGGAGGATTCCTCCTCCCTTGGCGCGCCCAAGGGGCCGGCCGGCCTCCCCCCTCCCTCCTTTATATACGGGGGCAGGGGGGCACCCCATGACACACAAGTTGATCTACGGATTGTTCCTTAGCCATGTGCGGTGCCCCCCTCCACCATATTCCACCTCGGTCATATCGTCGCGGAGTTTAGGCGATGCCCTGCGCCGGTAGAACATCATCATCGTCACCACGCCGTCGTGCTGACGGAACTCATCCCCGAAGCTTTGTTGGATTGGAGCCCGGGGATCGTCATCGAGCTGAACGTGTGCTGAACCCGGAGGTGCCGTACATTCGGTGCTTGGATCGGTCGGATCGTGAAGACGTACGACTACATCAACCGCGTTGTCATAATGCTTCCGCTTATGGTCTACAAGGGTACGTGGACGAACACTCTCCCCTCTTGTTGCTATGCCATCACCATGATCTTGCGTGTGCGTAGGAAAGTTTTTGAAATTACTACGTTCCCCAACAACCTTGTCCCGCATCAAGCTCGGATCGCGTCATCAATACCGAACACATTAACCAGCTAAGTTGCCTTCATGCTCAAAGTTCTAAATTTTTAACTTGTGTTCGGCTCGACCAAGCATTATACTTTTTTGGAAAAAAGTTGCTTGTAAAAATTTCCTTGTCCAAACTTTGTTTGTGACGCGCAAATTCAAATACCCCGTTTACTTGGGGGCTTCCTCCATGAAGCTTTTTCCTCTTGCATATGATTATACTTGTATGGCTTCGTTCCTTGTTCGTGTATTACGCCACAATATGCACCATATTGACTTAAGCGATTTGCAAGCTGGGTTGCCTGGCTCCTGTGCTTACCCCTACGTTCCCGATTGTTCGGCTAGGGAGTAAAGGGAGCACCTCTGCGATTGTCATGATCGGGCCACCCGAGCCGGACCTCAGACTGGGTGAAGCCAAAAGCTAGCGCTCTTATTGTTTTCAATCATGGTCGGTACACAACGGAACTCATGAGTACAAAAAATCTATTGCACAAAGTCTCATAGTAATAATGAGCACCTAAGAAAGGTATTGGTGGGGGTACTATTTTCTTCGAAGATGCTTCTTACACTTTGTTAGTAATATAGCATAAGTTCCCTGAGCGCGCTTTGTGTGTTACAGCCTTATGGCCTGATTGCCTGGTTATCGGAAACACCGTCGATATTCTCGACAGGTGGAGTACATAACACTTTTCGGCCCTTGCCGAAGAGGGAGAAGCCGACGGCCGGTTAAGACGCGTATAAAGTTTGGGTGAACATAGATATGATACAAGTACTTCGGTACATACAATCATTCTTTTACCCAAGTCACTTGGGGGCTCTTATGTTTATTTGATCCGTTTTATAATAAGTGTTTTTCTTCTTAGTCGTTGCAAAGTTTTTATTATTATTTATCACTCCCTTTTTCGACACAAGTGTGTGGTCACTAGCCGGGGAGCCTAATTTCTCTCTCAAAGTCGCTAGAGTTTAGTTTGCTAAACTGGCCTAGTAAGAAGAACTCCGCCTTCGGGATAGGAGGTTGAAGCCGTAGGCTGACCAACTTGAAGTTTTGAGATAGGATGTGTCATGTTAAAGCACGACAGAAGCACCTTTTTTTTCTAAAGTCCAATTTTCGGATTGGCACCGAACACTTGATCTAGTTCGGACATTAACCTTTTGAATAAGTTTTTTGGCTTTTCGAGCCCATGGCACTTTTAAACTATTTGTGTGTTTTCAGCACAAGTCTCGCAATGCAATGTCGGACACCTTTAGAGATTCGGCAAAAACATTCTCAGATATTGCTCTATATGCATCGGTTTCGAATTGTGTCTTCGGTTAATAGTTGGGTTGCCCGGCTCCTGCGCTTGCCCCCTACGTTCCGCTTTGTTCGGCTAGGTGTGCAAAGGGAGAACCACTACGATGGTGCTTCCAGCTCACATGATTAAGCACCTCAGTGGAGAAAGCCAAAACCTGATTGTCACAATAAGCGTAAACTGGTCAGCGATCCGATGACTGTGTTAAATGATGAGCCATTCATAACATTGGCCGAAGTGTTTACGGCTTGACCTCAACTATCGCTGAACAATACCGTGGGCTAGTAACTGGCCTCCCAAACTAAATCCTCAATATTTTTCTCTTACATTAGAGCTGAGGTTTCATGATCATGCTTAGCATGCCAACCCAAAGAAAGGAACCGATAGCGGAACTATTTTCTTTGGAAGACATTTCCTATGTTAAACAACAATATAACATATCTCTCTGCGTACCTTTGTTTATAAAACCGTATGGCCAGATTGCCTTGTTTGTCGTAAATCTTTGCCCTCATAAAGGCTTTATAAAGTAGGACAAACACTCCTCGGCTACTGGCCGAGGAGGTTGAAGCCGATGGTCGGTCAACAAAGTTTTGTACAATGCGGACACGAGCATTAATGACAGAAAGTACTTGGATACATAGATTCATTACACATAATTTGTGATTTTACTATGGATATCGATCCTTAATTCGGCCACCTGTGCCCGCATTAAGGCTCGGGGGCTACTGGGCTTCGGGCTTATTATTTACAAATATTAAAGGTGCTCATTGATCCCCTGATCTGGTGTTGCCACCCGACCAGTGTCTCGGGGGCTACTGCATTGCCTGTTCTATGCAGAAAATTTTAAGTGCAATACAGTTTCCGAAGAGATTTTGATCCTCAGGTTGGTCGGCCGCACCCAACCTGAGTCTCAAGGACTGAGCACACCGCGTTTTGTGTCCCAAAGTATTCTTCCGAGCTAGGACTTGATCCTCAGGCCGATTTTGCAAATCAACCTAAGTCTCAGCAGTTACTGGGATCAGCGGTCTTATGTCATCCTTCAGGTGCATCTCGGGTTTTAGACCTATACACACCTTGAGGGCTACTGGCTATATATCTCGTCAGAGAATAAATTGCATCAATAAAAAACATTGACAAAAAATCAGCCCATGACCAAGGTGCTTAACCACCTCGGAAGCAGTTCGGCATATAGCTCGGAAGCAAGTGGCTGGCTCCTTAGAGGGCATTTCTGGCATTAAGCTCGGCTAAACTCCTTCAACTTTTTTGGACCAAGATGATCTATGAAATCTTGGATATATTCCGGCGTTGGAGCTTGGACACAGTCCGGCGTTGGAGTTCGGATACATTTCGGCGTTGGAGCTCGAAAGCAGTCCGACATTGGTGCTCGGCTGCAAGAGATACCTTGAATGCAATCCGGCGTTAGAGCTCGGACGCAAGAGGACACTGCCTCCCGGGAACAACTTCAAACCCGAGGTGTGGCATAAAAATAACAAGGAATTGATAAATGCCGGAAACTTAAAGGGGCTCCTCGGATACCCGACGTGTAAACTCGTCGAATGCATTTCGGCGATCCTCAAGATAGAAGATGAGAAGATTTGTTGAACCAGTTTTCAAGACCGCCAACCGAAGATGAAGAATAGTTCGTAAGAATCGAGGAGCATCCCTAACTTGAAGACCGGTTCAGGGGGCTACTGACGGTGTCCTGGACTAGGGGGTACTCAACGCGTCATCTCCCGATCTGTTACATTGGGTCGAGGACCCCCATGGCCATATACTCATGGGCCAGTCCGGACGGCTGCCGCATACAAGGAAGATTCCACAAGACTTGGTGATCAAGACAAGGACTCCTCCCCCACCGGCGTATTCAGCTAGGACTCATGTTATCCTAGGCCTCTGGTGCATTATATAAACCAGGGCCGGGCTAGTCGATAGAGAGGAACAACAATCATATCATAGGCTAGCTTCTAGGGTTTAGCCTCTCTGATCTCGTGGTAGATCTACTCTTGTACTACCCATATCATCAATATTAATCAAGCAGGAGTAGGGTTTTACCTCCATCGAGAAGGCCCGAACCTGGGTAAAAACATCGTGTCCCTTGTCTCCTGTTACCATCCGCCTAGACGCACAGTTCGGGACCCCCTACCCGAGATCCACCGATTTTGACACCGACAATCCCCATGAACACCACGACGATGCAATTTCTCTGTTCCGACCCAGCCATGTACACGAGCCCTGGCTGTACGTATGGTCGAGTAGGTGTTCGAGACCCCGCCCGTATGTACGTACGTGGCCGTATTTCCTTTCTTGCACCCTGGCCGCTATAAGTATGTGTACATGCTACGTGCACGCCTCTACTACGACACGTGTGCGTCTACATCGACCAGTATGTACGTACACGTTCGCGACCAGAATGACAATGCTACATATGCTTCGCCCAGATGGGTCCTGACTGTCAGGCACTTCCTTGTGTGCGAAGATGTAGCTGGTGGGTCCCAGCAGTCAGGGCGGCGAATCATTTTTTTCCACAAAATGCAGTGGCCCGTCCGGTGGGTCCCTACTGTCAGGTGTCGGAATTATTATTTTGCGCGTAATAAGGAGCCAATTCCTTGCGGCTGCCCTGGACCCAGCTGTCAGCCTATCAACGTACAATACTCTTTCGATGGAAGTCGTTCCTTGACATGTTGACCACGCCGCGCCGAGAGTACCAGGGTGGTGGACGACGGCGAGGCCTAGGAAGGGGACGACATGGAGCCAGGGAAGACGCGGAAGTGGGTGCCCACACGTAGAGGAGTATGAGGGTTCACTTGTTCGGCTGCAGTGTGAGGCTGTCATTGCAGTAGAATAACAAGGGGTGTGGGTGAGTAGAGAGATGGCCTGGCCAGCGATGGGAGTAGTACGGGGAGGTGAGGCCTCTGCGACATCACAGCCGGCCACAGGAGGCAACAGCACGTGGCACGACCGGCGCTGGTTTGGGCGGCTGGAGCAAGAAGACTAGAGGTTCAAGAAGCACTACAGCCGTTGGATGGACATCATACGGTCACCAAAGCTAGAAACGTTCATATTGACTAAGTTAACAAAGCCCTCAGTCCCCGTCAACTTAGTTGGCCCACAAGTCAGCCTCCCACTATGGTGGGTCCCAGCTAGCAGGGGGCATTCATTTTTTTGTGCGTAATAAGGAGACACTTCCTTGCGTGCGAAGATATAGCTGGTTGGTCCGACCTGTCAGCGGGGGAACGTTTTTTTCGCGAAATACAGAGGCCCTTCAAGTGGGTCCCAGCTGTCAGGTGGAGGAATCATTATATTGTGCATAATAAGGAGGCATTTCCTTGCGTGCGGCCATGGACCGAGCTGTTAGCCTCTCCACGCACAGTCTACTTCTGATGGTGTCGTTCGTTGACCATGTTGACCACGCCGCGCCAAGCGCATCCAAGCTGGTGGACGACGGCGAGGCCCCGGATAGTAACGAGCCGGAGATGGGAAGACGTGGGAGTAGAGTCGTAGACGGAGAGGTGTACGAGGGTTAACTAGTTCTGGTGCGGTGTGGTTCGGTAGTCGGTGGAAAAGAACAGATGGTGTGGAGGGGTGGAGGGATGGCCTGGCCAATGGTGGAGTAGCACTTCACAGCGAAGCGTGCTTAGCAGAGCTGCTAGCAGCAGGAGGCGGAAGGTGGTCCTCCCGGAGCTGGAGGAAGAAGACGAGAGATTGAAGATGGATGCCGATCGTTGTATGTAAACCCAACGACTAATGATGTCAGAATCATTTGTTGACTAAGTTGACAACGGCTTGCGTTGGCTTCGACCTATTGTCCCACATTTCAGCCTCCAAAAATGTGGCACATATTCAACCCATTTTTTCAGAATTTACAGTCTTTTTTTGCGGGGTAGAATTTACAGTCAATTTGATCTTTTTTTTGAATCACAATCCATTAGCTGGGCTCGGAGAACAAATAATGTAGCGTCCACGCGGCCCATTTATTTTTTTCCTAAAAAATTAAAGGCCATTTGCACTTTCTCAAAATACACGATTTTGCTGGGCTGATTCTAATTATAATGTTGGGTTCGGCCAGCAATATTATCAAAAAATAAACAGGGGCTGAGTATTTTGTTATAAATATATTTAAATAATAAGTGATTTATTATTACATTCGTCCTTAAATCTTACCAAGCTTTTGTACACAATCATTAGGATTTTCGTGCCAAAAAATCCAAGATTTTTATTGTTAAGAAATTATTTTTATAAGTTAATAAGATGTGGGATATTAATTTCTTACATATGTAAGTATCTGTTAAATATATGATGACAATGAAAATAATATATATTAACATATACAACAATTTAAATATATATAATATAGTTAGAAGGTAAACATAAGTTGGACCAGGCGTTCCTATTCTTATATAGAAAAATAGAACAGACCTCTGCGTTTCTTCAAAAAAATACATAAATTGGGCTGCCGATGTTTCAGGAAAAATAAAACCTCAGATGGGAGGTCCATAGGCCGGTCGATACATGACGGCCCTCAAGAAAATACAGACCACATGTCATGGGCTGCGCATGTTAAAAAAGAAAGCTTAGACAGGGCAGCCCAAAACCCAGCTGATACTTGTTGCCCCAGTGATAATAAATGATACCTGCCAGCTCCTCAGCTTCATCGTGAATTTATCTCCTATAGTAACTATGTCGAAGCACCTAAAAAAAGGTAACTATGTTGACAAACCCGTGGGCCCCTACATCAGTATTGCATTAGGAGGAAGTATTTTTTCGATGAGGCACTTGCTTATATACTTCCATGAACCTGGTGGGACCCGACTGTCCGCCTCTCCACGTACAGTGCTCTCCAGATTCCTCTCGTTTGTTCAGCATGTTCACAACGGTAGACAGCGGCGCCGCGGAGAGCGCACAAAGGCGCAGGAGGGGATCCGACCACTTGAGGAAGTGCCTTATTAGTAACGAAACTATTGAACTAGCCTAGTGGCCAAGTGACACTACCCGACAGCTGTTCCGCCCGGGTTCGATTCCACCTGTGCAAGGAAAATATCTCCAAATTTTTTGCCTCTGCCTTTATTGACATGTGGGTCCCCATTGTTATCTACGCACACCATGTCCAACACTTGCCAAAACTTTGTCCCTCATTTTCTCTGTGTTTCGCGCACTCAACATTGTGTGGGCATTTTGAAAATAGCATATCTTTTTGACTGTGCATCATATGAAGATGTGCTATGCATGAATGTTGATCAGCATGATGTTAACTGGCTGGTAGTTCCATTTTTTGCCATGAATAAAACTTCCAACATGATGTTAATCCTGTTTGAAAAGGGCGTGTTAATATAAATGCTCTGCCTCTGAAAGTTGTAGTTTCTTAACTGAAACTGAACTTGCAGTTTCTTATCTGAAACTGAAACATGCAGTTTCTTCTCTGAGAATCACATCGTATGCACTTTTATACTCTTATGAAACTACATTTTTCAAGTGCTAAAAATAGATCTCTAGAATTCATAAAATAGTTCATATGCTCAATACTGCAAATCTGAAATTCAGAAGACATTCATATCTGAAAGTACTCTCAAAATACACAACACAAAACACAATTCACAACCTGTAAATACTGACAACCCTAAGCTCCTCCTGACAATTAACAACATGCCCGACTATTGGGCTGGGGGGGGGGGCAGTCCCCTCCTATTCCTCGGTGGCAGATAGCCGCCCAGTGAGACGATGTGAACGGCGAGGGAGAGGATGGCGGGGAAGCGTCGTCGGGCCAACTATTTTTCTCCTCTTGAAGTTGGTTTCGGTCGACGAATACTCCACCGGCTCGCTCTGTCATGACACCCTCACAAATGGCACCCTGTAGATGCTCAATCCTTCAATCTCGGGTGGATGCTCCATCTGGGATCGATAGTCCCACCACAGCTCCCTCATGATCGGATTCGGTGAATCTGTTTGCTCCATGGCCCAAAGGAGCAGATCTATGTACTCCCGCGCGACTCCCTTCGGGAGAATCGCCGCCTTTTCGCTCTGTTGCAGATATTTGGCCATGGATGTCGCCGTCGCCGCTAGTTCGTCCTTGTTGTCAAACCAAGACTGTATCTCCAACATCCTAGCTAGCTTCACAAGGTCGCCGTCTGCGATCCTCATGTATCATTTGTACTCCTCCATCGATCTACTTCTCCATAGCACCTTCACTCGCTGGCGGTGGTTTTTGAATGGAAGAGGAGAGGAGCGGCGCTGGTTTTGGATTAGAAGGGGAGAGGAGCGATGCTGGTTTTGGATTGGAACAAGAGAGGAGGGGCGGTGGTTTTAAATGGAAGAGGAGAGGAGCGACGCTAGATTTATATTGGAATAGGAGAGGAGTGGCGGTGGTTTAAGAGGAGAAGAGCGGAAGAGCGGCGCTGGTCTTGGAAGTATTTTTTGTTTTGCGTATTTTGGGTCAAAGTTTGACCACGTACTGTATTTGACAAGCAAAATGTGAATGCATGTCACAAAAAATTGTATCATTTGGTTCGTATATGAATGTACTTTCAAATTATATTATTTTTGAAATTATAACATATATTTTATTTGCAAAAATAATGGTCAATTATGACCCAGAATAAAAGGAGACTAGTTAATGTGGGGTCGCTTTCTTAATTGAAGGGTAAATTGATTTTGATTTTGATCCACTCACAACGCGCCGGCCCTCTCGTCCAATCCTAAATCGTTGCCGCACGCTCCTCTCCCTCTTCTCCATTGCAAAACCACCTCGTCTCCTCTCCATCATCTCCATTCCAAAACCACCATCTCGCCTCTCCCTCTTCTCCATTGCAAAACCGCCTCCTCTCCTCTCCATCGTCTCCATTCCAAGACCACCGTCTCGCCTCTCCCTCTTCTCCATTGCAAAACCACCCCCTTTCCTCTCCATCATCTCCATTCCAAAACCACCATCTCGCCTCTCCCTCTTCTCCACTGCAAGACCACCGTCTCTCCTCGCATCTTCCAAAGCTAGCACCGGACCACTCAGAAGGACATCTATGGAGAGGATGCACCAGCGAATCAGGAAGATCACCACCGGCGACCAGGCAAAGTTAGCCAGGTTGAAGGAGATCCTTACTTGGTTTGACAACGAGTGGGAGATTTCAAGGACGATGCGGGCCATGTGGCAATTTATGCGAAAGAGCGAGACAGCGGTGATGAGGGCGGCAATGTACTCCTCGGCGGCAGTCACGCCACAGTCTTTCGAGTTAATCGAATATCTCCTCTGGGCAATGGAGTAGATAGATTCGCCCGAGGCGAAAGTCAGGCGGAGGTGGTGGGCATACAGGTAGAAGGTCGAGCACCCAGAGGATGATGAATCGATCGAGTACGGTGTGCCATTCGTGAGGGTGCAGATCCAGCTGGAGCCACATGAGTATTCGTTCTCCCACCAGAAGAGGAGGCCAGATGGCGCGACATCGCTTCCCCGCTGTTCTCCAGGGTTCCCTTGACGCTCGCCTCATTTCAAGGCGGCGGTAGGTTTGTAACATCCCAAATTTTCAATTTGGAATGTTATACAAATAGATCATCATTGCATATCATGTTTATTGCATTTTGCCTCGATCCTAGAAATTGTACGCAACTCAAGGACCCACGGAGAGAGTTGGGGATTTCGTAAATTTCATATTTGAGTTTTCTCAAATTTTTGAAATAGGATCATTTGATTTTATTTATTTTATCTTCAATTATTTCAATTATAAAAATATGAGAGAGGGAATAAAATGACTTTCCCAAAATTAAGAAATATTGAGGATTTAATAAAAAAATCAAATAAGATTTTATTTTGGATTTTAATGCTATTTTATTTGAATTTAGGAAAAATGTGTGTTTTCAAAGTTGCATATAGGCCCCAAATAAATGTTCATCTTGTCCGGCTTGATTTTAGAAGTCGGGGAAAATTTATTTCGGGATTTTTGGAGCCTGTTTCGTATTTCTTTCATTTGTTTTTCTACGTGAATTTTTTTTAAAAGAGTCCGAACCGACCTTGGGCCGTAACCGGCCAGGACTCCGCCTAGCCGGGGGTCTTTAAATAGCGCCGCCCCAGGTCGCCCCAGCCCAAGCCGCCGCCCCAGCCCAGCCGCCGCCACCCGCGCCCAAACCCTAACCCTAACGCCGCCGCCGCCCGCCGCCGCCGATGCTGCCGCCGCCGCCGGACCTCGCCGCCGTCACCGCCGACCACAGCCGCCCTCGCTGGAGCCGCCGCCACCACCAACCCACACCCCGAGGTTGACCCCGCCGCCGCCGTTTTTTTAGAAAAACCGTTCGGTTTTTTCGTTGTTTTTTTAGATCTGTTTTTTTATTTAGATCGTTTTTTTGGTTTAGGTTAATTAGCGAGCGTTCGCTCGTTCATTTTAACGAACGCGTTCATCGTTTAGACCCAGATAAGGAACGCTCGTTCGTTAATCTGTTCGTCATTTTTCTTTTTCTCTGATTTATTCCGCGATTTTCTGATCGCGATTTCTGATCCGATTTTTGTTTTAGTATAACTTTTTGCTCGTTTATCGGAATCAGGCGATTCAAGTGCCTAGAGTTTCGTCTCAACACCCTCTTTCTGTTTAATCTACTCAAACAAGTTTTTGCTTCTATAAAATTTGACTTAGGTCCAGATTAGTAAACGAAGCTTGTTTTCTTTTGCCGTTTCACTTTCGTTGTTTCGTCCGATTTGATTCATTTAGCAAACCGGAGTTCTTAAGTTGAACTTTTTGGTTAGATCTCTTATTTGAGTTTTATCTGTGCATTAGATGAGTACTTATTGTATGATTGTTTTATTGTTTGCTTGTGATAGAGTACCCGGATTGCGTCGCTTGCTACTTCGAATCCCTAGGTTACGCGGATCATCAGCAAGGCAAGTAACACTTTGATCATACTTTTCATACCCAGTTTTTATGCATTAGATCAATCCTCAAACAATTGCATGGTTAGGATCTGATTAATATGTGGGTTTTGGGAAGTAGATGAGGTAGTACCTATTACCTGTTTGATTATCAAACCCTCGGGAGTTACTTCTACATTTGCTTATTATGCCATGCTATGCTAGTAGACATGGATTGGGTGAGTGAATATCCATGACAGATGTGAGATTTTTAATTAATGGTTTATTTAAGGTGGCAACTTCAATACACATCTGGGTGGATTGAGGCACCTGGGTATTCCAGGATTGCCTGTTTGTTTTTGGACCGCCACATGCTATTATGGGCTATAGCATAGTTGATTAAGTTGTGCGAACTCTTACAGTGGTAGACTGGCAGATGTAGGGGATGTAGGTGGTATGGTCTACCCAATCATAAGGTGCTAGCGCTTCTGAAAGACTATGTCTCGGTCATCCGTTTCTCAAACACCATGTAGTGCAAGAAAACAAACGGAGGAGATCAAGTCTTGTGGGGAAAAGTGTGCAACCTCTGCAGAGTGTACAAACTAATCATGATTATCCGTGTCCCCGGTTATGGACGTTTTGAGTATCTAGTACTTGGATTCTCATGTGAATCTCATCATGTTACTTTAATTAATATTGTTGGGTTTGTTTAATGATGATGCTACTTAATTGGGATTGAGAATGTTGTCAACCATTCTCAATGTTTAACAACCACCATGATAGTTAAATAAAATTTATTCCTTTGCAATAGGGAAAAAATGGCTTTACGCAAAACTGTAACCATAGAGCTTTTCCACCAGCCATATATGCATGTAGAATAGCATTATTCTTTCATTACTCTCTATGTGTTACATTGCCAGCATATTCCATGTGCGGACCCGTTTTCGAGCTGCACCGTTCATGTTGCAGACTTTTCAGACGATGAGTAAGATGCCTTAGGATCGTGGTTCTATACTCAGTGATGCTGTTGGAGTTGATGGATTCACTTATCTTCCAAGCCTTTCGCTGTTATCGTTATTAGATGGCCTTAAGCCATATTTATTGTAATAAGTTCTCTTTTGAGTCATTCGATGTAATAAGTGTGTGATTGCTACTCTGTTATAAATCCTTCAAGTATTGTGCGTATCAGCATTACTGATCCAGGGATGACACTAATGCACAGAGATCGGACTGTTTGAGGTCTGGTCGCTACAGTAGGGTTTAAGGTAAGCTTTGCACTAACCTAATCTTCCATCTGCTCATGCTTACAATCAGTGTGACAGCTAACGAAAATCATGCTTACAATCAGTCTCTGAGTACTATGCCAATCACCCTAAAATAGCTCTGGACCTTTGGGTCAAAGTTGTGACATTGTGTACAAATAAAGAAGAATAAACTGGTGCATCTTTCAGATAAGAGTACTCTCTAGAAAACTACTAATATAAGCTACTAGTATTTTGTTAGAGGATTTGCTGCCGAGAAAGATCCTCCACAGAGAGCGCCACACATCCCACTGGTGGTGGTTCAACCTGGCAGTCGGGTCGGGTAAGGCCGGGTCAAGCTTTCTCAGATCCATGCCCGAATATTATATGGGTGCACTGGCTGCCCATGACCCTACCCATGGGCAGAGAACAAGACCCATGCCCGAACCCGACAGGTGACCTGACCCAATAGGGCACCCATGAGGTCTAGTAATATTTTAATTTAGTTTTAAATTAACAAACTACTTGCACGTCTTGTGCTTGGCTGACCGTTGCTTTTTCCCTCTGCCAAGGCCCTTTCTAGCCCTCTTTATAGAGAAGCTCAGCCAACCCTGCGCTCCAGCAAGTGAGGTGGTACTAAACTAGCTCCTCCCATGCTCATTTTGCTTCCATGCACGCACAACACATTACCCGTGCATGACTTCCAACCATTGGAGGCCCAATAGGCCGAAATACTCTACCATTTCTTGGTTGACTCAGCAATGGGCCTTATCATTCTGGATTGATCAACAACAAAAAATGGCAGAGCAAACATACGTGTGCATACACCCATCAGTACTGGTAGCGTTCACTAGAAAAATGCTACTGCCAGCATTAAATAGCGTATCTCCAGAAAAACTTCTACACTTCATATAAAATAAAAAATATATTTTAATTACTAGTATTAATCGGGTGACCCATCGGGCTACCCTTGGGTAGAACCTTGTGCCCATACCCTACCCATGACTAATCGGGTTACCCATCGGGCTCACCCATGGGTTAGCATGATGACCCATACCCTACCCATTAGGGTCGGGTGCCCATGGGCGCCGCCACCCATGGGTCAGATTGCCGAGTTGAGTGGTGGTGGATGCCAATGCGTGCATGGATCATGGTTAGTGTCGGTAATTTTTGCTTGACACACCTTGCACTATGCATACACTACAAAAAAATACACTTTCGTGATGATACATGTTTGTCACAGTAGGTCACGTTTTTTGTCATGCATGTACATCCATGACGATTTATGACAGAATCAAGATACTCATACCTGTGCTGTCTGGAAGTGTTCCATGAAATTACCAAAATTATCATCACGGAAGTGTCCACTTCCATGACGATAAATCACGTGTCATAGAAGTGCTTTCATCAAGGATGACCGACACGTGGCATCCAACATAACGGAATGCCGTTAGGCTATCGGGTTCGGTTTTGGATTTGATAACCCGTTAACAGGCCGGACCAATGGGGATTTTCCACATGTAAAATCATCATTGGACGGAGGAAACACATGTTACCTCACCGTTGGGGCAGATGTCATCCACTCATTGGACAGGAGGCGACTATGATAGGTCGACACGTGGCACGGCCCAACAATGGCCCATTCCAGTGAAAAAGGCCGGCCTAGTAAAAATTAGCAGGACGACCCATATAAGGCCTACTTGTGTCAGGTCCATTTAAGCCCATGGCCCATATGAGATGTGCCAACTCGGCCCGTCAATGGCCCGTTAAAGATTTGACACCATTCCCGCCCATCGTCAGTTCGAGCCCGTTAAGAGCCTGCTATATATTTGGGCTCAATATCGGCTGGATGAGAATTGGCCTGTTAACGGCCCATTCAATGGGTGGGCCAATTTTCAGGATGTACATCTTTCAGCCTTTTAGCGACCTGTTTAAATGTTGGGTGATACATCTCCAATGCATCTATAATTTTTGATTGTTCCATGCTATTATATTACCTGTTTTGGATGTTTATGGGCTTTATTTTACACACTTATATCATTTTTGGACTAACCTACTAACCGGAGGCCCAACCAGTATTGTTGTTTTTTTTGCCTATTTCAGTATTTCGAAGAAAAGGAATATCAAACGGAGTCCAAACGGAATGAAACCTTCGGGAGCGTGATTTTTGGAACGAACGTGATCCGGAGAACTTGGAGTGCAAGTCAAGAAGCAATCGAGGCGGCCAGGAGATAGGAGGGTGCGCCCACCCCTCCAGGGCGCGCCTCTGTCTCCTGGGCCCCTCGAGCGGCCACCGACGTACTTCTTGCTCCTATATATACCTACGTACTCCGAAAACATCCAGGGAGCCACCAAAGAAATATTTCCACCACCGTAACATTCTGTATCCGCGAGATCCCATCTTGGAGCCTTCGCCGGCGCTCCGCCGGAGGGGGAATCGACCATGGAGGGCTTCTACATCAACATCATAGCCCCTCCGATGAGTTGTGAGTAGTTTACCACAGACCTTCGGGTCCATAGTTATTAGCTAGATGACTTCTTCTCTCTTTTTAGATCTCAATACAATGTTCTCCCCCTCTCTTGTGGAGATATATTCGATGTAAACTCTTTTTGCGGTGTGTTTGTCAAGATCCGATGAATTGTGGGTTTATGATTAACTTTATCTATGAGAAATATTTGAAAATTCTCCGAATTCTTTTATGTATGATTGAGTTATCTTTGCAAGTCCCTTCAAATTATCAGTTTGGTTTGGCCTACTAGATTGATCTTTCTTGTCATGGGAGAAGTGCTTAGCTTTGGGTTCAATCTTGCGGTGTCCTTACCCAGTGAGAGAAAGGGTTGCAAGGCACCTATTGTATTGTTTGAGTTTATCCCTCTACATCATATTGCTTGAGTTTATCCCTCTACATCATGTCATCTTTCTTAATGCGTTACTCTGTTCTTATGAACTTAATACTCTAGATGCATGCTGGATAGCGGTCGATGTGTGTAGTAATAGTAGTAGATGCAGGCAGGAGTCGGTCTACATGTCACGGATGTGATGCCTATATACATGATCATGCCTAGATAATCTCATAATTATTCGCTTTTCTATCAATTGCTCGATAGTAATTTGGTCACCCACCGTAATACTTATGCTATCTTGAGAGAAGCCTCTAGTGAAACCTATGGCCCCCGGGTCTATCTTTTATCATATAAGCTTTCAATATACTTTTATTTGCATCTTTACTTTTTGCATCTATATTATAAAATACCAAAAATATATTTATCTTATCATATTATCTTTATCAGATCACACTTTCGCAAGTGGCCATGAAGGGATTGACAACCCCTTTATCGCGTTGGTTGCGAGTTCTTTGTTTGTTTGTGTAGGTTCGTGGGACTTGTGAGGAGCCTCCTACTGGATTGATACCTTGGTTCTAAAAAACTAAGGGAAATACTTACGCTACTGTGCTGCATCACCCTTTCCTCTTCAAGGAAAACCAATGCAAGCTCAAGATGTAGCAAGAAGGATTTCTGGCACCGTTGCCAGGGAGGTCTTCGCTCAAGTCAAGACATATACCAAGTACCCATCACAAACTCATCTCCCTCGCATTTACATTATTTGCCATTTTCCTCTCGTTTTCCTCTCCCCCACTTCACCCTTGCCATTTTATTCGCTCTCTCTTTCCCAATCTCCTGTCTTTTCCGCTTGCCTTCTTCATCCTCTCTATTTTGCTTGCCTTTTTCTGTTTGCTTGTGTGTTGGATTACTTGTCGCCATGGCGCAAGATAATACCAAATTGTGTGATTTCTCCAATACCAATAATAATGATTTCCTTAGTACTCCGATTACTCCTCTTAATGATGTTGAGTCTTGTGAAACCAGTGCTGCTTTGCTGAATCTTGTTATGAAAGATCAATTCTCCGGCCTTCCTAGTGAAGATGCCGCTACCCATCTAAACAACTTTGTTGATTTGTGTGAGATGCAAAAGAAAAAAAGATACGGATAATGATATTGTTAAATTGAAGTTATTTCCATTTTCACTTAGAGATCGTGCTAAAGTTTGGTTTTCGTCTTTGCCTTAAAATAGTATTGATTCTTGGAACAAGTGCAAAGATGCTTTTATCTCTAAGTATTTTCCTCCCGCTAAGATCATCTCCCTTAGGAACGATATTATGAATTTTAAACAACTTGATCATGAGCATGTTGCCCAATCTTGGGAACGAATGAAATTAATGATTCGCAATTGCCCTACTCATGGTTTGAATTTATGGATGATCATACAAAATTTTTATGCCGGATTAAACTTTGCTTCTATAAATCTTTTAGATTCGGCCAACGGAGGCACGTTTATGGAAATCACTTTAGGAGATGCTACAAAACTTCTTGATAATATTATGGCTAATTATTCTCAATGGCACACCGAACGATCTACTAGTAAAAAAGTGCATGCTATAGAAGAAATTAATGTTTTGAGTGGAAAGATGGATGAGCTATTGAGATTGTTTGCTACTAAGAGTGCTTCTATTGATCCCAATGATATGCCTTTACCTACTTTGATTGAGAATAATAATGAATCTATGGATGTAAATTTTGTTGGTAGGAATAATTTTGGAAACAATGCTTATAGAGGAAACTTTAATCCTAGACCGTTCCCTAGCAATTCCTCTAATAATTATGGAAATTACTACAATAATTCCTATGGTAACTTTAATAAGATTCCCTCTTATTTTGAAAATAATGTGAAAGAATTTATGGTCTCTCAAAAGAATTTTAATGCCTTGCTTGAAGAAAAATTGCTGAAAGTTGATGATTTGGCTAGGAACGTTGATAGACTTTCGCTTGATGTTGATTCTCTTAAACTTAGATCTACTTCCCCTAAGCATGATATCAATGAGTCTCTCAAAGCAATGAGAGTGTCCATTGACGAGTGCAAAGAAAGAACCGCTAGATTGCGTGCTAAGAAAGATTGCTTTGTAAAAGCGTTTTCTTCTAGTTTCCATGAAAATAATGATGAAGATCTTAAAGTTATTGATGTGTCCTCTATTAGATCTTTGTTTTGAAATATGAATCTTGTTAATAATGGTACTGGAGATGAGTCAACTTTATTTAGAAGGCGTCCCAAGAATTTGGAGTTTTTAGATCTTGATGCTAAATTTGGTAAAAGTGGGATTGGAGAGGTCATGACTTTAAATCGTATTGAACCCAATATCTCGGATTTTAAGTAATTTGATTATGATAATTGTTATTTAGAAAGTTGTATTTCCTTGTAGCAATCCATTGTTAATTCTGCTCATGCTTATAGTCAAAATAAAGCTTTTACCAAACATATTGTTGATGCCTTGATGCAATCTTTTGATGAAAAACTTAATTTGGAAGTTTCTATACCTAGAAAACTTAATGATGAGTGGGAACCTACTATAAAGTTTAAAATTAAAGATCATGAGTGTTTTGCTTTGTTTGATTTGGGTGCTAGTGTTTCCACGATTCCGAAAACTTTATGTGATATTCAAGGTTTCCATGATCTTGGTGATTGCTCTTTAAATTTGCACCTTGCGGATTCCACCATTAAAAAGCCAATGGGAAGTATCAATGATGTTCTCATTGTTGCAAATAGAAATTTGGTGCCCGTAGATTTTATCGTTCTTGATATAGATTGCAATCTTTCTTGCCCTGTTATTCTTGGTAGACCTTTCCTTAGAACTATTGGCGCGATTATTGATATGAAGGAAGGGAGTATTAGATTCCAATTTCCATTAAAGAAAGGCATGGAGAACTTTACAAGAAAGAAAGTAAAACTACCTTATGAATCTATCATACGAGCTACCTATGAATCAAGTGCCAAAGATGGCACTACCTAGATCTATTTTCGCTTTTATGCCTGGCTAGGGGCGTTAAACGATAGCGCTAGTTGGGAGGCAACCCAATTTTCTTTGTGTTTTTTGTTTTTGTTCATGTTTAGTAATAAATTCTGCATCTACCTTCCGTTTAGATGTGTTTTTATGTTTTAATTAGTGTTTGTGCCAAGTAGAACCTATAGGATAACCTATGATGATAGTTGATTTGATTCTGCTGAAAAACAGAAACTTTGCGCTCACGAGAAAAAATTCAATACATCATAGAAACGAGATTTTGCATTGATTATTTTTGCTGCTGTTCAATAAACAAATTCTCCAGGACGTCCTATTTTTGTAGGATTTTTAATGCTCAGAAGTTTGCCTTAGTTACAGATTGCTACAGACTGTTCTGTTTTGGACAGATTCTGTTTTTCATGTGTTGTTTGCTTATTTTGATGCATCTATGGCTAGTATTAAGTGGTATGAACCATAGAGAACTTGGAATACAGTAGGTTTAACACAAATATAAACAAAGAATGAGTTAATTACAGTACCTCATGTGGTGGTTTTGATTTCTTTCACTAACAGAGCTTATGAGATTTCCTGTTGAGTTTTGTGTTGTGAAGTTTTCAAGTTTTGGGTAAAGATTTGATGGACTATGGAATAAGGAGTGGCAAAAGCCTAAGCTTGGGGATTCCCATGGCACCCCAAGATATTCAAGAATAGCCAAAAGCCTAATCTTGGGGATGCCCCGGGAAGGCATCCCCTCTTTCGTCTTCGTTCATTGGTAACTTTACTTGGAGCTATATTTTTATTCGCCACATGATATGTGTTTTGCTTGAAGCGTCGTGTATTATATTAGTCTTTCCTTTTTAGTTTACCACAATCATCCTTTCTATACACACCTTTTGGGAGAAGCCTACTTGATTGAAATTATTAGAATACTCTATGTGCTTCACTTATATCTTTTGAGCTAGATAGTTTTTGCTCTAGTGCTTCACTTATATCTTTTAGAGCACGATGGTGACTTGATTTTATAGAAATTGCTAGTCTCTCATGCTTCACTTATATTATTTTGAGAGTCTTTTAGAACAGCATGGTATTTGCTATGGTTATAAATTGGTCGTAGAATGATGAGCATCCAAGTTGGGTATAATAAAAACTATCATAGGAAGTGAATTGGATGCTATGATCAATTTGATACTTGATAATTGTTTTGAGATATGGAGGTACTCATATTAAAGTCATGCTAGTTGGGTGATTATGAATTTAAAGAATGCTTGTGTTGAAGTTAGCAAGTCCCATAGCATGCACGTATGGTTAAAGTTGTGTAATAAATTTGAAACATGAAGTGTACCTGGCTTGTGCATCCTTATGAGTGGCGGTCTGGGATGAGCGATGGTCTTTTCCTACCAATCTATCCCTCTAGGAGCATGCGCGTAGTGCTTGGTTTTTGATGACTTCTAAATTTTTGCAATAAGTATATGAGTTCACTACAAAAAAAAGACACATCCGTGACATTTTGGGCCGAACGAATTTTTTTCCTGTCATACATATGACACTTCTATGACGATAATTGTGACAAAACCCGGTATCATCATAGATCTGGTGGGCTCCTACTTCTATGACAAAAAATCATGACAGAAAATGGGCTTTTCGTCCTGGGCGGGCCGGAGACGCAGATGCATGACATTCTTTGGGCCGTCCATGACTGAAGAAACCATGGTAGAAGCGAGGGGGAGGAAAATTTCGAGGAGTTGCCGGTTATGGTGGGAGGTCGGTGGCCGAGCGATGCACGTTTCTCTCGTACGTACACGCGTGTGTGTGCGAGGCGTTGGCTCTAACTGAAGCCGAGCGAGGCGTTGGGCTCTAACTGAACCCGAGCGATTGCACTGCAGGCTACGCGTTACTAAACACGAGCGATCGATCGATGGCTGTTAACTGAACCCGATGGAGCGATTTCTTCGCTACTGCTGCTAACTTAAGCCGATCGATTGGATGAACAATGAGAGTTGCGGGGGGGGGGGGGGGTGGATGAACAGTGAGTGGTGGCGTTGCCTCTGGATGAACAGGAACCCCTAGTGTGGAGGGCTGGATGAACAGTAGATGGTGGAGGGGTGGCCGTGGAGGGGTGGTTGAACATGACCCCGTAGTGTGGAGGGCTGGATGAACAGTAGACGGTGGAGGGGTGCCCGTGGAGGGGTGGTTGAACAGTAGCCGGTGGAGTAGCGCGCGGTGGAGGCTAGATGAACAGGAGCCCGTGGAGGCTGGAGGAGGTCGACGGTAGCCCGTGGAGGCTGGAGGAGGTCGACGGTGGAGATGAACAGTATCCCATGGAGTCCCGTTTTGCGATACGCCACACCCCTCTCCCCGTTTAGACCGTAGCGCTCCAACACAAGTCCATTTCGTCCGTTTTGCGGTACGCCACACCCCTCCCGATCAACAGGACCCCCGTTTGGACCGTAGGAGGTCCGTTTCATCCGTTTTGTGGTACGCCACACCCCTCCCGATCAACAGGACCCTTGTTTCGACCGTAGGAGGTCCGTTTCCTCTGTTTTGCGGTACGCCACACCCCTCACGATCAACAGGACCCCCGTTTCGATAGTAGGAGGTCCGTTTCCTCCGTTTTGCGTTCGAGACCCCGCCCGTATGTACACATACGTGGCCGTATTTTCTTTCTTGCACCCTGGTCGCTGTACGTACGTGTACATGCTACGTGTGCGCCTCTACTACGACACGTGCACACCTCTACATCAACCAGTATGTACGTACACGTTCGCGACCAGGATAACAACGCTACGTACGCTTCGACCAGGTGGGTCCCGACTGTCAGGCACTTCCTTGCGTGCGAAGATGTAGCTGGTGGGTCCCAGCAGTCAGGGGGCGAATCATTTTTTTGCCCGGACGCACTTCCTTGCGTGCGAAGGTGTAGCTGCTGGGTCCCAGTAGTCAGGGGGGCGAATCGTTTTTTTGCCCGGACGCACTTCCTTCCATGCGAAGGTGTAGCTGTTGGGTCCCAGCAGTCAGGGGGCGAATCATTTTTTTGTTTCCCGGACGCACTTCCTTGCGTGCGAAGGTGTAGCTGGTGGGTTCCAGCAGTCGGGGGGCGAATCTTTTTTTTCGGACGCACTTCCTTGCGTGCGAAGTTGTAGCTGGTGGGTCCCAGCAGTCAGGGGGCGAATTGTTTTTTTGGTCGCACTTCCTTGCATGCGAAGATGTAGCTCGTGGGTCCCAGCAGTCAGGGGGCGAATCAATTTTTTTGCGAAATACGGTGGCCCGTCCGGTGGGTCCCCGCTGTCAGGTGGAGGAATAATTATTTTGCACGTAATATGGAGGCACTTCCTTGCGGCTGCCGTGGACCCAGCCGTCAGCCTCTCCACGTACAATCCACGTCCGATGGAAGTCGTTCCTTGACCATGTTGACCATGCCGCGCCGAGAGGACCACGATAGTGGACGATGGCGAGGCCTAGGAAGGGGACGACGTGGAGCCGGGGAAGACGCGGCAGTGGATGCACACGCAGAGAGGAGTACGAGGGTTCACTGGTTCGGCTACGCTGCCGTCGCCGTAGAATAACAGGGGGTGTGGGTCAGTGGTTGAGTGGAGGGATGGCCAGGCCAGCGGTGGGAGTAGTAGGGGGCGGTGAGGCCTCCGCGGCAGCACAGCCGGCCACGGGAGGCAGGACCAGGCGGCACGACCGGCGCTCCTTTGGGCGGCTGGAGCAAGAAGACCAGAGGTTGAAGAAGCACGACGGCCGTTGGATGGACAACGTACGATCACTGCAGCTAGAATCGTTTATATTGACTAAGTTGACAAATCCCTTGGTACGTCAACTTAGTAGGCCCACAGGTCAGCTTCCGAAACGGTGCACCCCTTATGTCAGGGGGATGAATCATTTTTTGGGCGGGTGAAGCTAGAATATCCGAGATTGAAGAAGAAGCACGGCATCCGTTGGATGGACATCCAATGGCCACTGCTGCTAGAACCATGTGTTGACTATAAGTTGACAAAGCCTTGCATACCCGTCAACTCTGTTTGTTTAGGGGATGCGTCAACTTAGTAAGGCCAGAAGTGTGTGGCAGAGAACTTATAGCCCATTTGAGATTTGTAAGAATGTGTAGCCCAGTTTTGAATTCTAATGGAATTTACTACAGCCCATTTACAGTTTGTTAAAAGTACAACCCATTTCAACCAACCGTTCAAAACAGCATTCAATAAAATTTCCCACATTTTGATGGGATCCGAATATTTTTATCCCGAAATTTTAGTCAGATTAAATACAATTTCAATATAAATTTATATTGCGTAAAAATCCAACAAAACATTCCACTCACAACAATTAATGAAATTAAAATTTTCAATATTCCAAAAATAATATTTTATAAAGTAATCACAGTTTGGTGCATTTTTTTATAGTTACTACCCACTTTTTATAATTACATCCCATTTATTATTTCTTAAAGCCCATTTTCTTGTTAAGCCTAATGCATCCCTCCTAGGAAAGATTTGCAACCCAGCGAGGCAGAGAATAACAACTTGACCTTGACTGGGTATTCCTAAAAAAACTATAGTTGGGCTAGCCATTTTCAGCTTGAAAAAAATCAATATCTAGGCTGGATATCTGGCCTGGGCTAGATGGGCCACAACCCGCCCAGTTAATACCTCCAGCGATGTTTTCGTTGTTGTTCAAAGGAGAAAAGTTAATATCTGGGGTAAACATCGAAAAACTCTGCAGTGCTCACACCTCGAAAACACAAATACTGCTCGAGCTGCTTGGTCCCAACTGTCTGCCGCTTCTTGTGCCATTCTCTCGTTTATTGACTACTCCCTCCTTTCCGGTTTATAATGCTCAATTCAAAAATCTCACCAATCAAGGTAGATGGCGAGTGGTGGAATACTTTTTCTAGTTTTGCAAAAGCACCTAATTAATGCTCTTGTTATCCTCAAAAAATTATGTTTATCAATGCATTAATTGCAATGCATGCATGCATAAAGTACATGCATTGGTCAATTTTCTCTTAATACTTGCATGCAATGATTTACTCCACCTTGGAATCTGAACATGTGATGGAAAACAACCAAATTGAGCCCTATAAAATGGAAAAACTAAAATTTTGAGATAAGCCCTATAAACCATAAAGGAGGGAGTACATAGGTAGACAATGGTGTGGGCCCGTGATGTCAGAAAACCAGGAGGAAGCAAAATAAATTATAGTTATATATATATATATATATGTATGTATGTATATATATAAGGAGGCACTTGCGTACGTCAGGCTATGGACCTGGTGGGTCCCCATTGTCATCCTATCCAAGTAAAGTGATCTCCTCGCCCGCGCGCGCTTTCCGCCCGAAACAGTCAGCGCCGGGCGCCCCACTTCCCGGTGCAGGCGATTGCTCCGCCTTCAAACGACACAAGTGCCGTCCGTTTGTCCATCTGCCGCACGCATTAATGATACGCAGTTGCCGAGGTGGCTACTCCAGCGTCACACGTCCGTCCCTCCGCCTGCCCACCATTGCTATATAAACTGTTGCGCCGGCCATAGCCGCAGTCATCCGCATCCATTGCCTTTCTCCTGTCCACACCACTACTGCCCACCATGTCTTCCTAGCGCTCCAGCGCTCTTCGGGACGGGCGGACGACGGACCAAAAGGAGATAGCAGCCATTGCTACCGACCGGCTGGCCTGCAGGCAGTCGGAGGACGACGATGTCCTAATGGAGAACATGGTAGTCGACGATCCGGCGCCAACCCCGTCCTCCGCGCCATCCTCGCCGGTGCATTGCACCATGATCATTGGCGAGGCCCGTGCCCAATATATGGACAGGGTGAGGCAGATGCATGAGGAGCAGTTCCGGGAGGTGCAGGCCGACGCCGCCTACAACCACCATCTCCTCCAGGAGCACCTGCAGGCAGAGGAGAAGATCGCCCCGGAGCGAGCGGAGCAGGAGGCGCTTGTCGACTCATACCGCTCCGCCCACAAGGGCCGCCTCGAGCGCTGGCGGTACCGCATGCGGGTGGCGGAGGCTGCGGCCGCCTACAAAGAGGCTAGCAAAGAAGGCGATGAAGCGGGCGAGGCACTATTTGGCGAGACCGAGGACGAGGCAGAGGATAATGCCGGCTCCGACGAGTCCCTGCTCCGCTGGCGTCGACGACGCCCCACGGCGCCAACAACGAGGTAGAGGACACCACCGACTCCGCCGAGGCCCCGCGGCACCAACAATGAGGCAGAGGACATCACCGGCTCAGCCGAGGCCCCACCGTGCCGGCAACATGGGGGAGGATTTCCACCGCTCCGCTGAGGCGCCGCCCGCCGACAACAAGACAGAGGCATCGCCGGCTCCGCCGAGGCCCCGCCCCGCTGCCAACGAGGCCGCGCCACACAGAAAATGAGGAAGAGTAGAACACGGTAGGTCGCCGCCGCTCGGGTCCAAGTAAGGCCACCACTGCTACCTCCGGTTGAAGCCAAGCTAGGTGGGTTGACCATTGACAACCGGTTAGCTTCTTGGCAGCGACGTGGAGTCGGAGAGCTGCGCTGGAGAAGAATGCTGCTTCTACTTAACTGCTGGTGCAGTTGGCTGACTGACACGTGGGCCCAACATGCCACATGTCAGTTACGCAACTGCACCTGCAGTTAAGTCACTGAAGCTTCTGTTCGGCTCAGCGGGACACATGTGGGTAGCTTCGGTTAATTAATTATAACTCCAGCGCACCCCTTTTTAGTTTTTTTCGAAAAGGAGGATGACCCCCAGCCTCTGCATCTGGGAGATGCATCAGGCCACAAACACCCCTTTTTAGTTGAAGAATGTATGAAATGTAATGAAATCCGACCGTGTATGAATGAATTTATTTCGATTAGTTCGAATTCCTGTATCACTGGCATTGGATGAACATGCAAAACAATACGTACTAGCATTATTCCTAGGGTGATCACCATGTTTGCAGCAGTTTCACATGTACTCCCTTCGGTCCTTTCTAGTCTGCATACAAGTTTTGTCTGCAGTCAAAGTATCTCTACTTTGACCAATCTTATTTAAAAAAGTATGCACTTTAACAATGTGCGAAGTAAAAAGGAACAGAAGGAGTACAAAGAGTTTGAGCAGCTTTTTAGCGTTTCTGTACATTGCAATCAAACACACAGGCCTGGCAATTCATAGAGAACATTCAAAACAATCGATGATTATGCATCTCAGTGACTCACATGTCAGAGGCAATATTTACTTCACAACTAAAGAATAAAGAAAAAATTGATCGCCGCTGCTGACAGCAAAGGGCGTCCCATTCGAAAATATCAAACGCCTACGATTGTTGAATGGGCAGGGTTTGCCATCAGTTCGGACATTGACATGGCAACTCGTGCTAAATAAACCACCTGTTCTTTTTGTGCAGTTCCACCAAAATCAACCAAATTCGTGTGTAGCTTGTATGATTTCGCCCTTATATGTTGCAACGCCTTGAACTTATGGGCACCTCCTTTCTTGTGGTGGAAATGAATGATTTGATGTATTCATGAACATTTTGTGCAGTTCCGGTTGTAATCAAGCTGAGCACCCCTGTTTGCACAAATACGAAAAAGTGATTAGTATAAAGCAAACTGTACTATGAATTGACAGTTTCAAAAGGAACATACATGGTCCATGTATAGCACACTTTTAGAAAAATGGAACTCACCAGAAAGAATCCTAGAACAACATTGTACTCGCGCATCACAGCAAAAAAATGGAGATTTGTCAGTCCTTCTGAGCTGAAGTTAGTTTGGTCTTGTGGGGAGTAATGTTACCATCCTTCAACTGCTCTTCTGATGAGAACATAGATAGTGCTTCTTCATCCTGGCATAATCGGAACTAGTCACTTCACGTACTCCATATTCTTCTTCAGATGAAGATGATCCTGTTGTGCAAAGACAAGAGGACTACTAAATGCTAGCATCCATGTTTGCTCAAAAAAAGGAAAGGAAATATTTAAAACAGCACAGATGAAGCACTCCCCAAGGACAATACCACTTTTTCATGACAGTATCTAAACAGTAGCACAACACCAATAGAGATGACAAAGCTCAATCATATGGATGAAATCAGTGGGCGAGTAGAACCTTTGTCAGGAGGCTGATTGTGTAGAGCATACAAATGAAGCACTTCTCGGGAACCATCTGTTGCTATCTACGGGGGTGGCCATGCTTACTATATACTCCTCGATTAGTTTAATGTTTCCAACATCTTCTTGTGCAGTTCCACTAAAATATATGGTATCTTCAAAGAAGATCCCTGTTTGCACAAGTAGAGATAATTACGTATGGCATCAAATCAGTGGAAAAACAATTGCTCGTTCCAGCCATAGCAATAAATTAAGATGCAAAACTATATCATTACTTGTGTCATCACAGTTCCAGTGCTTCATTACAGCACTGGGAGTTGATTTTTGTTTTTCTTCTGCTTGTTCTTCTCTGTCATCACTTGGTTCAATAACAGACAAGCTTCGCGTTCAATGTAAGATTTGGCATGTCAATTAGGGAGCACAAGTATAGTACTAAACTTAATTTTCTGATGAAAGTGGCAAAATACAGGCCAGCAGTTGTGAAATATCCTTATCTTACCTCAATTGGATATTACGGTGCACATACAAATTGGGAGTCTTGTCTCCATTTGTGCAGTTCACTAAAATCAAGCAACATTATCGTACAAGTAGCACAACATATGAAAGCACACTACAGAATCATGTGAAAGAAGGCTAGTACTGACCTCTGATGATGCGGAATTCAAACAACTCACAAGAAGAAGATCTGAACCAAATTCACCTTAATGGATAGGAAGTAAGATCTCCTCTTGTGCAGTTCCACTAAGATCAAGCAATCAAGCAACGTTTTCGGTGTGACATTTTGGTTGAACTGCACAAAATACTCTTAAAACAAAAGTGTTTTGTGCAATGCAACAAAAGGTCACAATGGCAACGAGGTGAAGTAGATAACCCTGTTTACACAGAGGTGCAAAGGAAACAATTAGTGGTCAATAGCGGTGGATGACACAGAAGCCAACAAAAAGAAGCATCTACCTTATCGAAATGGGAAAGAAAGCAAGACAGTAGCATTTCTCAAACGGTGGCATTGATTAATATTAACATAGAGATTATATTAACAATGAAATTCGTTAAACATGTAATTTGCTTTTAACTGTGGCATTGCATCAATTTTCCAGCGGCATTATTAGAGGGTGTTTGTTTACAGGGACATTTTGGTGTAGGGACTAAAAAACTCCGTGTCAGTCACATCTAAACCAAACAGCAGGGACTTTTCGGGACTAAAAGTGGGCATTTGCACTACAAGAAATATGTCAACTTATGACCTTCTGTCAGTGACCCTAGAAGAATTGGTCATAGATTTATGACCATTTGAGACCAATTGGTCAAAAGCTGTTCGAGGGGCTCCAAACCCTAAACCATTGCGACCATTTTGGTCAGAAAGGTCATAATTTCCTTACATGAAATGGTCATAAAGCTAACAGCGCTAGTCCACTGCCTTATTTCTAGTTGTTAACGACCAATATAGATGGTCATAGCCTTGTAAATTGTGGTGGGTTGCTATGACTAGGCGCCACCTCATCAGTTTTGCCTAGGTGTCATGTCCATGTGGCAGTTTTTGCCCTAGGTTGTGAAGCAACCTATATTTCTGTCATTCCCAAAATTCCCAAAAAAATCTCATAAATTCTTTGGGTCATATCTTCATCAAATATGTAAAAACCTTCCTTGCCTAGTTCAAAAATAATTCAAAAATATTCATTTTCCTATTCTGTTCAGAGTAACAGTTTGTGAAGGAAGTACCACTTTGGCATGTCCAAATAGTATCCATTTTCTACAGTACTTTCCTATGCCCAAATAACCATCCTCCACCAAATGCCAGCTCAATCCATTCATTATTTTGAGCCGAGCTTCAACATTCGTATTTATGTCCAGTGTGGTGGTTTGCAAAGCAAGTACCACCTAGGGTCCTCCTTTTGAGCTGAAAATTTGTGAAGACGGTCTTCTTAGTAACTGATCATCCTCAGCCAAAACTCACGCCCATTAGCCATGTACATTTCCCGTACCGCTAATCAAACACTTGGCCGCTAATTCATGTTTGAGCATCGATCGGTCTCCTCGTGAGAATCTTATGTTGTAATTTTGTTCCTAGCACCTACTTGGGGAGTGCTCAACCCACTAGACATGCCTAGGCTGCCCAGAACACATGGCAACGCCACGGTCACGCGGTGACCACGCGACGGGCATGCGAGTTTACGCGCTCTAGAGTTGGGGCCCTCGGCCACCGCCCAAACCTCGACGTATCACCACCAAACAATGTATTTATGATTAAATAGGTACTTATGTAACTATAAATGATTTTTGGAAAAAATAAATAGCAAACTATGAGGCAGCTGCAGTTCAAATTTGACCCGCTTCCAACTGAATCGGCGGGAATTTGTCTTTTTCACCAGAGGTGGATCAAAACTTTTGACACCCAACAATTTTGTCAATTGTGCATTAAATATGTCCTAATATTTTATAAAAATGATTTGGTACTATTTTGCAACAAATATATGGTAGGTCCTTCACAAAAAAACCTCATTTCGGGCACTCGAAAAATGGAAAATGAATTTTCCGTGCAAAGAAAATGAAAACTCCCTTTGGAAACATTGTTTGGAATTCCAATATGAACCCTTGTGCACAATATGAGATCATTTGAACAAACTATGGCATGAATGTGACCATGAGATTGAGCGTTTCGGTTGAAATCCATGAATCTTCACACATGATAGCTCATTTATGAGAACACTTTTCTAAAATAATTTCTGTATTACAAGATTATTATTTTTACTGGAAACTTGGTCACACATAATGACACAATGCGAAGGTTTTCCAATTTTTTGATTTTTTTTAATTTTTTATGCCCGTTTGAAAAAGCGGTCAAAACGGCGGGCTTGACCGTTCCTAGCTAGTGGTTGAATCTTGGAAAACTTTTGATGTTTCTCTGATTAAATAGATACTTATGTACCTAGAAATGATTTTTGGAAAAAATAAATAGCAAACTATGAGGCAGCTGCAGTTCAAATTTGACCCGCTTCCAACTGAATCGGCGGAAATTTGTCTTTTTCACGGGAGGTGGATCAAAATTTTTTACACCCAACCATTTTGTCAATTGTGCATTAAATATGGCCTAGTATTTTATAAAAATGATTTGGTCCAATTTTGCAACAATTATTTGGTAGTTCCCTTCACAAAAAAACCTCCTTTCGGGCACTCGATAAATGGAAAATGGTTTTTTCGTCCAACGAAAATGAAAACTTCCTTAATGCAACATTGTTTGCCATTCCAATATGCACCCTTGTGCACAATATGAGATCATTTGAACAAACTATGCCATGAATGTGGCCATAAGATTGATCATTTGGCTTGAAAGCCATTGATCTCCACACATGATAACTCGTTTCTGAGAACACTTTTCTAAAATAATTGCCGTATTACAAGTTTGTTATTTTTCCTAGGAACTTGGCCACATATGATGACACAATGCGAAGGTTTCCCAATTTTTTGATTTTTTTTGAATTTTTTATGCCCGTTTTAAAATGCGGTAAAAACGGCGGGAATGACCGTTCCTAGCTAGTGGTTGAATCTTGGAATTTTTTTGTGTTTCTCTGATTAAATAGACACTTATGTACCTAGAAATGATTTTTGGAAAAAATAAAGAGCAAACTATAATGCAGCTACAGTTCAAATTTGACCCGCTTCCAACTAAATCGGCAGAAAGTTGTCTTTTTCACGAGAGGTGGATCAAATTTTTTTACACCCAACCATTTTGTCAATTGTGCATTAAATATGGCCTAGTATTTTATAAAAATGATTTGGTCCAATTTTGCAACAATTATTTGGTAGTTCCTTCACAAAAAAACCTCCTTTCGGGCACTCGAAAAATGGAAAATGGTTTTTTCGTCCAACAAAAATGAAAACTTCCTTAATGCAACATTGTTTGCCATTCCAATATTTACCCTTGTGCACAATATGAGATCATTTGAACAAACTATGCCATGAATGTGGCCATAAGATTGATCATTTGGCTTGAAAGCCATTGATCTCCACACATGATAACTCGTTTCTGAGAACACTTTTTTAAAATAATTGCCGTATTACAAGTTTGTTATTTTTCCTATGAACTTGGCCACATATAATGACACAATGCGAAGGTTTCCCAATTTTTTGATTTTTTTCAATTATTTATGCCCGTTTTAAAATGCGGTCAAAACGGCGGGAATGACCGTTCCTAGCTAGTGGTTGAATCTTGGAATTTTTTTTGTGTTTCTCTGATTAGATAGATACTTATGTACCTAGAAATGATTTTTGGAAAAAATAAAGAGCAAACTATAATGCAGCTACAGTTCAAATTTGACCCGCTTCCACCTAAATCAGTGGAAAGTTGTCTTTTTCACGAGAGGTGGATAAAAGCTTTTGACACCCAACCATTTGGCCAATTATGCATTAAATATGTCCTAGTATTTTAGAAAATTGATTTGGTCCAATTTTGCAACAAATATATGGCAGGTCCTTCACAAAAAAACTCTTTTTGGGCACTCCAAAAATGGAAAATTGATTTTTTGTTATTCAAGGAATAACACTACTAATTATTTGAAAACTTAACTAACATTGTCATAAAAAGAGAAGGAAACTTACCATCGGGCATCGTGGTGCTGCGTTGGAGCTCACGCTGCAATGGAGTTTCGCCGGGCGCTGTGGTGCTGTGTTGGTAGCGCCTATTGTTAATCAATTATGACAATTTTAGATGGTCATAAGCCCGCACTTCGTTCTGATTAGTCTATGGGCATGTCACGCAGATCAAGCATTACAGATCGTCGGATACTGCCAGATCCAATGGCCCACACCCTCATCCTCTCGCCACCCACACCCCCCGAAAGCAGCTCCCCTCACCTACACCACACGTCGTTGAGGACACTGACATGTGGGCCTAATTCCTCGCGGGCCCACCTATCAGTGGACGAATGCCACGACTCACCCACCGCACACCACTCACCCCCTCTCCCCCACACACCACTCCCCCCCACGATCCGCAGCCCAAACCCTAACCCCTCTCCCCTCTCCCTCCATTGGACCGCCGCCGCCACCTACGGCGGCCGATCCCGCCGCGACCTCCCCTCCCACCTCAAGCCGCTCCTCCTCGCCTTCGTGGACGACCACCTGCTCCCGCCGTTCGCGCCCGCGCTGCTCGTCATTGCCTCGCTCCTCGCCCGTGGATCGCAGAGCATCTCATGGCGTCCCCGGCGCGGCCAGCCTCCGTCTCCGGCCCCTTCGGCTCCGCCGCCGACCTCGCCATCTTCTCCACTCTGACCACGACGCGATGGGCCGATCCAGGCCCTGTGAGCGAGACGGCGGCCATATCCTCGATGGCGAGGACACGCAGCGGTCCCCACCGGCCAAATCAGGTCCGTCTCCTCCCACAGCTGAGTCGTTTTACTGGCGATTTGCCTCGCATGGCCACGACCTCTGACCCCTTCTCATTGATTTGCTCGGGCGGCCGCCTCTCCCACCATCGACGGTGCGTGCTCAACACAGAGATCCGCCGCGCCAAGGCCAAGCTCCTCAAGGAGGATCCACCCAAGCTACACGCCGGCCACAGCCCCCCCTCCCCATGCAGCAGCTGTCGCCGCCGTGTACCTCGACAGATCTGCCGCCCTCGACAGTGTCAGACGAAGGCGGGGCCTCCGCCGCTGCAGGCACAGTCGCCTCTTCCGCTGCGGTCCTCCACCGACCCTGCCGCCCTCGTCCAAGGCATCCTCGTGTGCAACACTAGCTTGATTAGGTGAGCTCGCATGGCCTTGTTCACTCAGTTTTCTACATGCGCCTGATCCATGCAGGTCAGGGATTAGTGATTGAATTGTTTAGACACCTTTTTTGGATAAAACTTGTTTATCTGTGTCGTCATTAAAGAAGGATGAAGATTTACACCTTTGCATTAGTGAATTATAAAGATAAGTGAACATATAAGTATAGGCCAATTTGCTAGCATTCTGGTGCTTATCAACACTCGAAATCCGCTTGTCTAGCTTCAGCCTATCTTGCTTTGCTACGAATATTCCTTTGGGATGACTAAAACTGGAGCTATACTAGCCTATCTCTGCTATGTTCCATCCACTGTATCTGTTTAACCAACCTGATCCTCCAAACATAAAAGCTCAAGTGTGTACTGAATCATGTGTTATTTAGTTAGCTGAGCAGTATCTTTAGTTTTCTAATGATTGCTCAACTCTCAATTCTGAATAAATAAGTAGCTGACCTTATTGGTTCTTTCTTTCTTCAGGGCTATGAGTTGATGGCCACGCTGCTATTTTGCCCTACTTGATAATTCTTTTACTGTCCGGTCTGCTCTGCTCTGCATAGTTTCCAGTTGCTTATAAAATGATAAAACTGTGGTGATGTGAGGTCCGCCAATGGTTTGTAATTTTGGTTTCATCCCCAACCTCTCTAGCTAGCTTCTTCTTCACATCATATCATATTTGCACCTGCTGCTGCATCATGGATTGGATGGTCACCTACTAGCTAAGTAGATTAGCTTTTATTGCCATCGAATTAGTCAATATTGTTTCACTTGGCTTGTTTCTTGTACTAGGTCTGTCAATTACAGCATAAACAAACAAATTGCTTAGCTCTCATCTATGAATACATAGCTAGCTGAACCTATTCTTTCTTTCTCTCTAAAGAGCTATGACTTACGTGGGTCAAGCTGCTATTTTTCTATGCTCGATGATACTATTGCTGCCTGTATACTGATACATGTGGTGATATTTACCCGAACTGAAGTTGTGAATGTACCATTATTTTCCTGCTCACAAGCATTTGATCTCTACTAGAATATTAGTGTTTTTTATGGGAGGAATATCACAATAGTAGTGCATTTTCCTGCTGTTTTATGGGAAGCCTCCTCCCATTATCACAATATCACAATATTGTAGCCATTAAAGCTTGTTCATCCAGAAATTTTACATTACATACATTGTGCTATATATAGTGGCCGTTCAAACTTGTTAAACAACCTTCTGTTGTTGTTCCTGTAATCTCTGATTTGTAGCATTGTTGGTTTTGCTCTTTTTTTTGTCTTAAAACTTGATGGGCCAAAGATCCTTTGTTTGTATGTTATCATCACTATGATCTTTAGTTTTCCATACGTTGTGATCTTCAGTTTTTCATTGCGTGTTTTTTCTGCAGTTTGCTTGGTGTGTGGACAGGGCCAAAGGACAAGATGCTTCAATCCGGCGAGGACAGAGCCAAATGACCAAAGTTTGTTCATCTGTTGCCAAGGTGACCCCTCTCCTCCTCCTCTCTATTTTTTGTTCATTTTCTCATATGATCTGATGCGTGCTCTCTTGCTTGGTGTGTGTGCAGTTTGGTACCATCCCATGGGGAGGGCCAGGGACAAGCTGCTCCGATCCGGCGAGGATGCCCACCATCTATTGTTATGGTGACCTCTCTCTACATATATATACATATCCTGTTATGATGATTCTCAACCCCGCCCCGCCTTTAAGCTATGCATTCAGAAGAAACATTCTATAGTAAAGTATGGGGTTGTTGATTAAACTGCTGTTATGTTCACTTCAATGAGAAAAAGTGTAGTTAATTCAGGTTGTGAACATTTCTTAGGAGTTATATTAAGACACATACTGTATGAGAAAAACTGCTGCTGTTGTGTTCACTTCAATGAGAAAAACTGCTGCTGTGTTCACTTCAATGAGAAAAACTGCTGCTGTGTTCACTTCAACTAAGTTACTCCTTTTTTGAATGGAATGTTCATAATATATTGTCTCCAGTTTTTCTAATTTTTATCAGCTGATTCATGTAACAGGGCATCCGTGGAAGGCCCAGTCCTGACTCTCCAGTGAGCCGGCATTTGATCGCTATTGAAGGAGCTACATGTAGAAGAAGAAAATACTTGTAGAGCTTGTAACTGATTCCCATAGTTGTAGAGCTTGTATCAGCTAAGCTTGTATTACGTGTAACTTGTAGAACTTGTAAATGCTACAGCTTGTAGGACGTGTCATTTGTAGAGCTTGTATTGAATCTGGCTATTGTTATTTGAAGTATCTTGTGTGTTTTTCCTTGCCAATTTAACTACTAGTTATTTTCTTATTGTCAAATTGAAATATGAAGAATCTGGGCCTAATAGCTAGGACCCACTTATCAGAACCTGACAAGTGGGATCTGTTTGACTAGTGGACCCATTTTATAAAAAAAACTAAAACTGTTGTACAAAAAGGCCATGACCCATAAAATAAAAAGGCCAAATTGTTGGGCGAGGCCCATGTAGCTAGAGAAAATTAATAGAGAAAATATACAGTAAAAAGGCCGAATTGTTGGGCTCGGCCCATGTAGAAAATCGAATTGGACCGGGCTAAATCTTGTGCCACATCAGCTTGCCATGCTGGATGCCTACGTGGCCTGGGGGAGGTTGCTAGTGACCAAAACGCCACAGTAGGAATATTTTGGTCGTAAACGTCTTTGACCATTCCAGAAGAAAGGTCGCTATAGTCAGTTTATGACGGCCAGCTTTTGACCTTCTGTTTTTGGTCACAAAAAGGTCGTAAATGGCAATTTGTGACCTTTCAGTGACCAATAGTGGTGGTCACAAGTTGACATATTTCTTGTAGTGTTGGGACTAAAGAAAGAAGACCCCGAGGGAGTCTTTTTGGGACTTATTCCAACAGTTGCCCCTGCCACACATCGCACCTTGTTTCTATTAGTTCATTACTAGGGGTAACATGGTCTTTTATCATGTCATTTAATAACCTCTAGTCCATGTTTAGTCCCTGGAACCAAGCAGGTAGGGATTAGGGAGTTTTTAACCAAACAGGGCCATAGATTAACAACAGCTAATGAGTTGCACGGGACAGTGGACGCACCAGCACCATGTGCATCTACCGATGTACTGTGGTCATGCACAGTCTGTTGCAACAAAGAACAAACAACCAAGGAGCATATTTGTGTTGGTCCCAGTTTTTTTATCTTTAGACACCTTTCCCTATGTGAGCGCAACAAATCTAGTCCTACTCAAACTCTACAGCCGTGTCCCTTCCTTTCCTTTTTGTACTAGTACTTTCGCCCCTTCCTTTCCTCTTTGAACCACGTCCTAGAATTATGCGATACAACTTTCCCCACTACTTTCCCCCATTCCTTTCCTCTTTGAACCACGTCCTAGATTCATGCTATACAACTTTCCCCCTTCATTTCCTCTTTGAACCACGTCCTAGATTCATGCTATGTACAACTTTTCCCACTACTTTCCCCCACTCCTTTCCTCTTTGAACCACGTCCTAGATTCATGGTATACATGCAGCTAGAGGAATGCATGTGGAGTAAGTAAAATATACCTTAAGGTTCTTGGGGCGTGGTTCGATGGGCGACGGGACGGCGGCGAAGAAGAAGGGTCGGAGGCCCTCCCGCGCCGCCGCTGGGTGGAAAGTGAGCAGCAGTGCCGGTAGTGGATTCCCTCCCTCGCCGACGGCGACAGCGTTAGGCCTCCTCCCCTTCCCGGCGGGCAGATCCTGCCGGCTCTTTGAGCAGCAGTGAGGGGAGAGAGAGGCCAACGAAGTCTTGTTTAGATCTGCAGAGGGAGAGAGAGTGTGAAGAGAGCAACTACAAGAGCTGAGGATCCAGCGGGAGAGGGCGAGAGAGTGTGAAGAGAGCAACTACAAGCGCTGAGGCTCTAGCATGTATATATATACTGGAGAGAGAGTGTGAAGCATGCAAACCCTAGAAAACATTTTGACCAGTCAAAGAATCCTCCTGGCAAAAATTATGCTCAAGTGTAGTTATCAAACCGGCAACACAACCCTCTCGTTATGTTCAACGAGAGGAAAATAACCTTTTATACATTCCTGCTTTCATGTGACAGGCATGCCATGTTTTTTTTTGTGTGTGTGTGGGAGTCATTAGGATTTCAATCATAATCGTGTCATGTGGCTTTGGTGGTAAGACTATCCACAGTGGTGCAGAAATAATGCAGCCTTAGTCACCTTACCTCTCTCCACGTAGTACGTTGGGTCCCACCAGTCAGAGGGTGAAACAAACAAATTAATAAGAAAAATTAAAAGCGCCAGCGGTGTATCTTACTACCTCACACATCTTGCTACTGCTCGGGAACACTGTCCAATTGATCCCCATGTTCGCTCACGTACTATTTTAAGTGAATCCTTATTATAACATGCACACAAATTTTGGGCATTTTGAGGTAGGTCCCTCTGTTCGCTCACGTACTATCCAATGAAGGAAGTTTTCTATCATTCAACCTTATTTTCTAAAAGAGAGATGGGTAAGAAACATGTAGAAAATATGATCAGAATGCTATAAAACTTCATAATGCGAGGATACACACACGCTTCTTAGAATGGAGTTGACATTCTTTTGCTGGACTAGAGCGGACTAGTTCTTTGGCCACTGGAATCTGCTTATTATCAGTGGGAGTTGGGTTTCTCTATGCTGGAGCAGTATCTATGAAAAATGGAGTTGGTTTATTATCTCCTGGCGTTTGGATCTTTTGCAAAGTCCTGGTTTGTAACCCTTCAGATTCTAACATAGCCGTCTTCCCCTTGCATGCCTTATATAGAATAATGGTGCTTCAATTATAAAAAATGCTACATCAGAGATGGAATAGGTACTGAATAATAGAAAGCCATGACATATTGACATGTATTCCCTCCATCCGGAAATAAATGGATAGGTCTAGGCATATTTTAGTTCTAGATACATCCAGTTTTATGCATTTCTGTGACATGTAATCCGGACAGAGGGAGTATGATGTAAGAGCTAGGGATACGACAGGACAACACAGTAAAAAAACACTAAAAACCCACTACAGAACCAAATTATTCAAACGCACAGATATGAGATAGTACACTCATGCAACTCAGGATGCAAAACTACCAGCCAATTTTCCTTACAAAAATCAACATTGTGGCCTTTAATCATACATTTTGCTACAACTAAATTTAGATCATATAAAGGTTGGATTCACGCCGATTAACAAAATACATGCTGATGTAAAAATATAGTGATATACAACAGGTACTTACATCTGTATTGGAGCATAGAGAATTCCTGCAAGAATCTTTCCTCACAGACGATACCAGTGTAGAATTCTTCTATCTGTTAAGGTTATTTTCTAAAAGAGAGATGGGTAAGAAACACGTAGAAAATATGATCAGCATGGTATATAATTTCATGATGCAAGGATAAGCACACGCTTCTTAGAATGGAGTTGACATATTTTTGCTGGACACCGGACTAGTACTTTGGCCACTGGAATCTGGTTGTTATCAGTAGGGGTTCGGTTTCTCTGTGCTGCAGCAGTATCTATAAAAACTGGAGTTGGTTTATTATCTCCTGGTGTTTGCATCTTTTGCAAAGACATTGTTTGTAACCCTTCCGATTCTAACATAGTCGTCTTCCCCTTGCATGCCTTGTATAGAAGAATGGTGCTTCAATTATAAAACATGTTACAGCAGAGAGATGGAATATGTACTGAAGAATAGAAAGGCATGACATATTGACATGTATTCCCTCCATCCGGAAAAAAATGGATGGGTCTAGGCGTATTTCAGTTCTAGATACATCCTTCTTTATCCAGCTCAGCAACATGTAATCTGGACACAGGGAGTATGGTGTAAGAGATAGGGATACGACAGGACAACACAGTAAAAAAACACTAGTTGAATGTAAAACTGTATGCTAGTTGAATATGTACAGAAAAAACTAAGGCAACATACACGTGTATGATTGGGAAACTAAGATGGCATTCCTGCAGAGCACTAGAACAACACTTCAATGTAAAAAACATGGTATTGTAGACAGATGAAGTACATACTGATGAATAACAATGCATAAGATATTCAGAAGCATGATGTACAAATTAAGCAGATGGCATTATGATAGAGTAGAATGACAGTACTTGAATTTGAAAACATGTTATCATGAATGGAATAGGAACTGAAAAACAGGAAGGCATGGGATATTTACATGCATGATCAGCATGCTAAGCACATGGCATTGCAACAGAGTATATACACTCCAGGACATTATATGCATGTTGTACCCATATCACGGGCCAAGTTAGAGCAAGGACCTTGTTGGGTGAAGAGGATTCATCATCTTTCTGCAAGTCTTCTGAAGAACTGCCTTTACACGTCCCATCATATTGGGTATCATTGACATCAAGTTTATTGGCCTTTACATTACTCCGTGAGGTTCTTGTGGATATATCAGGGTGTGCAATTATATCTGACATGTATGGAAGACAACTAGTAGTTAGATTTATGTACTGAGTGCCTATAGGAGACAACATAAATAGTACGACTAGGGTTAACTAGAAGCAACAAGTCTCAAAAACTAAAGGGAGAAAACAGATGAAAGCTGCAGAATATGTACTTTTTGTACTCCAGATTAACTAGATGGCACACAAAAGTATTAAAGAACAACATAGGTAATACTAGAAGTGGTATAATACTATAATCACCAGCCTGTGGGATAGCATTGGCTGATGGATGATAACTATGGAACAACTTTACCTAAAGAACAAGTATCTTAGCTTAACTATGGAACAACGTTGACTCCTGAACAAGAACCGTAAGAGATCAGCATGAATATACAGTGAAATGTGATAATCTATTTTCCATGCTTAGATGAATAACAAAGCCATAAATGTTGCACACAAGTAAGATGAGTGTACAACCTATCTGGCCGCCATCCATAGGAGTGAGCATCATGTGCTGACTTGTCGATGGCCCTGCAATTGTTGTGGCTGTCCATGTCGGGCACGCGCATTCGATGTAGGGAACTGTTGAGTGGGGACTATAGCTCCTTTCTGGTGTATGCTTCCCTTGTTGGAGCAGCTGCGGTGAGTAGGAAGATGGTGTGGTTGAAGATGCAGATAACACATAATGTTAAGAATGAAACATCTCTTAGAAATACACTAAGAGATCAATAGCAAGGTATGAGAGTGGTCACACGTCTGTTGACTGAAGACTAAATTGGGGTCACACGATTTTATTTTATTTTGGTACTGTCCGATCTACGCCGGATGGCTTGATGGTCGTCTTGTGCCTCCCGGCTAACACTGTTCGGAATCTTCCTCGAAGAGCCATCGACCAACGGCGGAGAAGCATGCCTTTGCTGTCCGTGGCCCCGGCCAAAACCCCGCTCCCCGCCCCACCGCACTGCCGTGGTTGTGCCACCCCGGGCCTATCCACAAAGACTCGCCGTCATCCATATCCGGCGGCAAGAGTACCTTCAACCAACGCAACTCTAAGATAGCCATCTAAGCGCTGCTTCTGCGGCTAACTTGTGTCCCCACACCCTGACATTAGACACCAGCCAAACGGCAGCCTAGGAACTCTGCCACCTCGAGGGGTGGTGCTTCCCATTGGGAATCGATTGGCCTAGAATAAAAATTCAGACAACTGATGCCTAAATAAAGTGATTTGAGATGAGGGTGTAACCTATCTAGCGGCATGGTGAAGTAGGCAGGTCCAGCTGTCGAGTTGGTGAGGCCGGTGCGGTTGCGGTGGCGACCGGCGGCAAGGAAACAACGATGTCGCAATAGTCGACGGCTATGGGGAAGCAGCATCGGGACTCTAGACGGGTCCGAAGTTGGAGCCGCTCCGGTGCCGTGAACAACAACGGGGGTGAATCGGCTCCGGTATGGTTCACGCGGCCGTTGTTGAGGCAGCTCCAGCAGCACGGAGTAAGAGGCACATGGCCCAGTGCACAGCGGCAAATGGATGGCGTCTCCGTCATTAGGGAGGAGGGCGGCTGTGAAATTGGTGTGGAGGGGGGCACCAGGCATGAGGGGCTGAGGGTTCGTGGCTCTGGAGAAGGGAGCTTCCGGGGAGAAGGTGGTTTGGCACCCACGAGGTATGAATGGGGGGGGGGATGGAAGGGGAGTGGAACCATGTCTTACAGACGCATTTGTCTGAAATGTGAGGGGGAGTTACAGTTCTACCCCTGCCTTTAGGCTTCTTGTCTTGGGTCTGTGTACTGAAGGTCGGGGATAATAGAGTAACTTTGCTTCTCCCCAAATAGTGGGCGGGAGCGATTTCGGGCGAGGAGGGCATGTTTTGAAATATAGTGGGCACGAGCGATTTCGGGCGAGGAGAGCGTGTTTTGAAATAGCGGGCCTGAGCTATTTCGAGCGAGGAGAGCGTGTTTTGCCAACCATGGTTTATGAATTATTTGGGACATGTCATTTCGGCCAAGGAGAAGGCGTGCTTGGGTGAAGTTATGAACCTACCCTCGATGTACAACGGGCCAATTGATGTGTGTCCCACATAGGACGGTAATTTCACGTCTCCCATTTATTTGCTCGGGCAAATTCCACTGAGCAAAGGATGTTTATCGGTTCATTCAAATTTTGGGAGAACGAGTATCCACATCTACCTTACCAAGTCGATTCGAATCAAATTTTGAAATATTAGCTTGCCACTTCTTGTTTAGATGGAGAGATGATGCTCGGGAGTAATGTGTTTTTACATGCTCATTGCTAGCGATTTACTATATGACAAATAGTTGACCCACTCAAAAACGGGAATCAAACCCAAAATGAAATATCTTGATTCAATGAAATAGCTCGTTCACCAGGTCAAAATAGTGAACTAAATCCAAAATTGAACACCTCAATCGAGTAGCATGTTGTACAGTATTATAGTCCTCCATGAACATGTTGAAAGTCAAATTAATGAACTTGTTTGATATACGCATATATCTGTTCATGTGTGGATTGCAGACAACATGTTCTCCAGTTTAAATATTTGAATGCAAGTTTATATCGGAACATGGTTTATGTCAGTCTTTCATGCATAAAACGAGACCTCCCCCTCTCCCAGACTCCTGCTCTCTCTCTCTCTCTCTCGCCGATAGTCTTCAATTCTGTCGCACGCATCCGACGCACAAACCTTGTTGGTCGCTCTCCCTTTCTCTCCATCTCTCTCTCTCTCTCTCTCTCTCTCTCTCCTTCTCTCTCTCTCTCAATCTTTGTTTGTGTATGTGTGTGTGTGTGGGGGGGGGGGGTCTTTCTAGTTCGCATGCATATATACTCCATCTATAGGTCTCTCTCGCACACTATGTATGATACTCTAGTCCAAGCTAGATATCTTGGTTGCACTCATCGTACGCACACATATTCCTTGGCTCGTTGCCCGTAACTCTCTCACGCACCACTCTGTCGTCTCGGAGCTCTTCCCCCCCCCTCTCTCAAACTCTCCATCTACCTGGGTCACACATACACATGCATATCTCACTCGCACTCGATAGGCCCATCTAAAACTCTATCTCTCTCCCTCGTTCTCTCTCCATCTCACACGCACACACACACAATCTCATGCCTAGCTAGCCAAGTATGATGGTCTCTCACTCAATTGTAGGCACATGTAGTGCCCCCTATATGTATATGATTAGCTAATCTTAGTCCCAGTTCTTTTGCCAGAATCTGGGGATTCTCCCAGAATCTGACCCCTAGCCAGCTTCTCACAGAATCTTTGAGCCCCATTTGTTTTACAATCCTGTCTAATTAGACCCTAACTAGATAGGATTGTAAAACAAATGAGGCTCAAAGATTCTGGGAGAAACTGGGTCGGGGTTGGATTCTGGGAGAATCCCTAGATTCTGGCGAAAGAACTGGGCCTTAGTCTCCATCACAACATGTGCATGGTCTATCTCGATTTCTCTCGGGGCATCTTTCTATCGCGCACGCACCCCCCTCGATCTCCCACCCATATAGTCCCCTCACGATCTCGAGGGGATCTCTCTATTACAAACACACACTCTCTCCCTCCCCATGTGTCCATGTTCTCCGTGTGTCCCTCTCGACCTTTGTTCCTTATTGGCCTGACCTCTATTGGACATGTGCTATAGGGTTGTCTCTCTCCGTTGCAAACAATCACACACTAGCTATCTTCGTGTATCTCCTCGCCTCGCTTTTCTTTCTCGTAGATGCATGCGTGAGATGTTCGCATAAGAAACGAAAAAACACTCTCTCTCTAATTTATCATTTGTTGTCACTTTCTCTTTCAGACACATACTCTCTTTGCACACTTACTCATTCTCCTTCACACGCACTTGATCTCTCTCGACTTAGGCACTCTCCTCGGTCCATAGCATATAGATTTACTAAAAAGTCAAACATCACAAAGTTTGACCATGTACGTGGAGAAAAACAATTACATCTTGAACGACAAACATATACCATTAGATTCACCATGAGATGTAGTTCCGTATGATGTATCTTTGGTATTGTAGATATAAATAACATTTGCGTAAACCTTTTCAAAGTTTCCAAAGTTTGACTTCTAAAAAATTTACATGCATTGCATTATCAAGCGGATGGAATATCTCTTTCCCCCTCTCAGCTATCTGACGCACCGCTCAGCCTTATCGGGGCTCCTTAATCTCTCTCAAACTTTATATCTCCCTGGTTCACACATATACATGTCTTGCTCGCGCTATACATATAGACCCATCCAACATTCTCAGCCCTTGTTCTCTCTCTATGTGACACGCACCCCCTAAGTACCATAATCCCTCACTCCATCATAGGCGCAAGCACTCCCCCCCCTAAGTATGGTTATCTCTCACTAGCCATCAGGAGCACATGTATTGTCTCCTTCCATCCATACGTCTATCTCCATATCTCTCGGGCTATCTTCTATCGCGCACACACCTTGTCACTCGATCTCCCACCCATGTAAGCCCATCACGATCTCCAGGGGATGTCTCTATGATAAACATACACTCTCTCCTCCACATGTCTGCATTTTCTCCGTACGTCTCTCTCGACCTCTCTCCCTTGTTTATCAGACCCCTCTTGGCCACGTGCTAGGGGTCTTTCTCTCTCGGCTGCAAACAACCACACACTATCTCCTCACCTTGCTTCCGTTGTCGAAGATGCATGTGTGATATGTTTGCATAAGACACACACGCTTTTTCTCTACTTCTATCGTGTGTTGTCCATGTCTCTTTCACACACCCACACACACTTTTTTCAATCACTCTTTCTATTTCTCTCTCTCTCTATCTATCTCTCTCTCTCTCATAGGGACTATCTCACGTCCATAAGCATCTGGATGTTTTGAAAAGTCAAACCTCAGAAAAGTTTGACCAGGTATATGTGGAGAAAAACATTTACATCTGGAACGATCATTAGATTCATCACAACATCTACTTACTTCATACTATCATTTATCTTTGGTATTGTAGATATCAATAATTTCTTTATAAACTTGGTCCAAATTTCAAAAGTTTGACTTTAAAAAAATGTTGGAACTACATTATCGAACAGAGGGAGTATCTCTCACGGGCCTCCCCTCTCACTCGAACTCTCTATACCGATGGATTATACGCTCACTGTGTCAGCGTATAGCTCCGTATATTGTTTAGTTGACCGGTCAACTAGTCCACATGCTGCCTTGTCAGCTCGTGTTCTGTATCTTCGTGTGCTGGCTCATGTGGCAGTGGGTGGAAAGAAGTAAACTAGAGGCCCACCTGACACGTGGTGAAGTAAACAAAGTTGAAACCACTCGGAGTAGCACCCCACACGCTAGTAAATTGAGGGCACATTGAGGACACACTTCTTCCACGTGAAGGACGCACTCACGCACAATTCACCACTGCGCGGCGGCATGCACAGAGGGACGCAGTCTCGCACACCCAACACACAACACACCAGCACACGTCTACACTAGCGTCGCCGCCGGTTGAGATGGACGGCGAGGAAGCCAACAAGCGGAGGCGGCTCGAGCCAAAACCGCATCCGGCGAGCCTGGACTTCATCAGTAGCCTCCCCGACGACATGCTGCTCGTCATCATCGGCCTCCTCCCCACCAAATCTGCCGTGCGGACTGCCCCGCTCTCCCGGCGGTGGCGCCCCCTTTGGCGCCGCATCCCCCTCAACCTCACCATCGCCAGCTGCCTCTGCGACGGGGATTGCAAATGCATGGCCGCACTCTCCAAGATCCTTTCATCGCACCCTTGGCCAGCCAGACGCCTTGACATCCGCATGTTCAGTACCAACTGCAAGGTCCAACCCAAGTTTGACGAGTGGTTCTTATACCCCGCCCTAGATCAGCTCGAGGAGCTTAGCTTTGAAGCTAGACCTTGTCGCTCTCTGCCGCCGTCCGCGCTCTGCCGCACGCCAACGCTGTGACATGCCAGCTTCAGCTCCTGCTATCTCCCCCAGATTAATGCCGCGCCCGACCTTCTTCTCCCTCAACTCAAGCAGCTCGACCTCTTCGATGTTGTCATCTTGAAGAAGGCTATGGAGCACCTGCTCCACAACTGTACTACGCTCGAGTACCTTCGTCTTGAGAAGATCCACGGGTTCATTAGCCTCCACATCACCTCGACGAATATCCGATGGATTTATGTGTCTTACTGGCCCCGCAACAAGACATCAATTGGGAAGAGATCACTCCAGTTGTTCCATGTTATGGTCATTGAGAATGCGCCTTTCCTTGAGAGATTGCTTGTATCAGATCTAGAAGGTCCAACAAAAATCGGGGTCATTAACGCGCCGAAATTGACAGCGTTGATGTACTCGTCTGCCAATTTCTTCGAACTCTTTATTGGATCCGTAATCGTTCAGGTACATCACTCATCTTCTTCTTTGTCTTCTTGAAATTCACATTTTTAAATTTCTTCTTGATGTATTTACAACCGTCTTCCAAAAAATGATTCCCACAAGCTTGACCCAGTCTATGCACACAGTGAAGTTCTTGGCAAAAAAATCTATCAGCCCCAATCTGGATCAAGTAGTTGGATTCCTTACATGCTTTCCGTGCACAGAGAAGCTACTCATCGAGGTGAAACTTCTTTCCTATTAGTAAACAGTAATCACAACATAGATCAATTTTTTCGTAGTTTTCCCAAATTACGATGACAAGTGTAGTGTTCAAAACTGCATCTACGCACTGCACCGAAAGAAATGTTTGTATTATTTTTTTCTCACGTGATCATCTGCATCATTTTTTTGTTGTACTACTATAGTATCCTAGGCTAGTCATAGTGGAAAGTAACTTAGACTACTCTAGTAAATCTACCCTAAGAGCAAGTACTACCTCCATCCTGGTTTACTCTTCCTATTTTGTAGTATCAAAATTTGACCATAGATTTAACTGACAAAATGTTAATGCATGTCACTAAGAACTATATCATTGGATTCATATTTTAACATAATTTCAAATGGCGTAATTTTTAGTGACATGCATTGGCATTTTCTTAGTTAAATCTATGGTCAAAATTTTATACTCCCTCCATCCCAAAATAAGTGTCTTGAAGTTAGTACAAATTTGGACTAGAGCTAGTACAAAGTTGAGACACTTATTTTGAGATGGAGGGAGTACTAAATACGAGGTAGTACAAAAGTGGGCTATAACGGCCCTCCACTATGTAGGCCAAAACACGTGCCAAATTCACTTGTGATGCATTTGGCATCGATGCCCCTCCATTGCTCCCCTGGTGCCCCAATCTGGATCACCTACTTTGCTCCGGTGCCAAATTAACTCACGCAATAAAAAACGCTTGTTTGGGAGAGAGAGAGAGAGAGGACTGAGGCAATAAAAAAGCTTGTTTGGGAGAGTGAGAGGTTGGTGTAGTTGGTTTGATTGATTTGTTTATACATGTGGGTCTGTGTGCACAGCGGTGCCAACTCTCTCACATCGCGAGAGTGGTGCCAAAATCTTTTGATTTGACATCGATGCGTATTATGTGGCATACTTTTGCGAAATATGGAATCGGCCACATAGTGGAAGGCAACAAATGCCCAAGCTCTTCATGTGCTCCTAGGTAAATGAGAGGAAAAGAGAGAGAGAGAGAGAGAGAGAGAGTGAGTGAGAGAGAGAGAGAGTGAAAAATATAACTAGGAAGTCAACCCTATCGTATGAGCGATTGATATTGGTACCTCTTGATGACATGGCAATCTTATACAACTAGCTGCTCTAATATGTTCTCTTATTTTGCTGATAAAAAAGACCCGAAAGTGAAAAATATGCTGCACTATAACAATCTCATCGAATCCCTTGATCTCCATCTTACAGAAATTGATTTATCGACTACCGAGGCATTACATCTGAGATTAAATTGGCCAGGTTCTTTGTTTTGGAGGCAAGTGTGCTCAAGGTAATGAGGTTTGGCGTTCTCTGGCGCAACAATGAATGGCGTGATGATCACCGCAAGCGTCTAAGTTTACATGACAAAGTCTCCGCAGAAGCTGAATTTGTTTTTGAAACATCAAGTGGTCAAAGACTCGAAAACTTATTTGCCCATTAGTGACTTGTCAGGGTGGTGGATTTTAGTTTGTACGATAATGCTGCATCCACTAAAGTAACGAAAGTTCTTACGTAAACTTCCTAGTAATTCCCTCCTCGTAGGTGCAACATTACTCCTAACATTTGTAATATCAGTTTGGAACTTGTAATATTGCCATGTCCTATTCCTGCATTGTCAAAATCCCGCGAATCAAACAGGTCCTGAGTTGGTGATGATGTTGTGCCTCCCATCTTTCACCAATAGCCGTCGGATCTAGATCTGACGCATACAAACCAAACTTCTCCATTTTTGCAAAAAGATGCCCGCACTTGTTCCCTATTTACAAAGAACTCCTTGTCTCTCACAATCAGCTTTATCTCCTTCCCACCACATCTAGAAGGCCATGGAAAAATCTGGCGTGATAGCCGCTGCCGGCGCCGTCCACCCCCAATCTTGGTGTTCCGTGCAATGCACGAGCATCTACGCACAGGAAATTATGTCAAACACGGCTAGTTGTAAGCAGGCTAGCTCTACAACGATCATGATAGTGACTGCATATGGTGAAGTTGACTATGGTATGCCGAACACGGTGCCTATACTCAGGTGTTATCTCTGGCACAGGGTCTTGTCACTTCACTGTGAGGAGCAGCACGTAATAATTTGACCAACGGGTAGTACAGTGCTACTACATTGGTAGTACTACTACTAGTACTACTAGCACCACACTCTGGATTTAGGAGTACTACCACGTCCATCTGGATTTTAGTATTTGACTAGCAATATCTAGTAATGCATGTCACAAAAAATGTACTACTCCCTCTATAAATAAATAAATGGCGTATTGTTTTATTCCTATCGGCGAGAGAACTTAATGTGTTTGTTCTAATTAATAGGATTACATGCAATGAACTAAACACTTCATGTCATGTTTGGTAGTCTCAAGTCATTGAATGCATGCACGGCCCACATCTATCATTGGTTGATATGTCACGAAATAAGAAATGAGGAGGGAGTTAATGTACCATGCCTAAGTGTTTTGGGATTATTTGGTTTTCGTAAGGTGACTTACAGAACATTTTTTTACATGCATTAACATTTTATTAGTTAAATCAAAGGTCAAAACTTGGCACAAAATGCAAAGGGGACCAATAAACCAGTAAACATCAAACTTCTCTCATTTGGCCCCAACTAAAGGTCCGGTGACATGACTATACTGCACCGGCACAGAGGGGGACGCAGCTTCATTGACTTACTGCAACTACCTTTGGGTGAATGACACGTGGGCCCAACGGGTGGCTAGCCCATCTATCATACACCCAAATGCAGGTGCAGTAAAGGGCCAAGGAGTAGATGGCCAACACGTACGTGAATTCAACGCAGTCTGCACTTCTCATATAAAGGCTCCCCGCCAGTCCAATCTAGTACGAAATCATACGCACCTACGCACGCTAACCAAGGGCAAGAGTGATCACTCAAATCGCAAGATCAGTTGACTAGAAGTCCCTAGGATCCAAGCACCCTCTAAGCTAGACCCATCGAGGCGATGAGCTCGAGCATCAGCCGGTTGTGCTAGATGGTCCACGACGCCGGCCTGCGGCCCAGCACCGAGGAACGTCTCCAGGTAGTGCTTGAGGCCGCCAGGGCGAGGGGCCGTTTGGACGACAGCGTCGTCTCCTTGTTCGACGAGGTACTCGTCGTTTTCCTCGACAAGTTCACCGTCGTCAAGAAGCTCGCGGACGACCTTGACGTACGCCTCCAGCCGACGCGCCCAGGCTCTGTGATGCCAGCCACCCTCAATGCCCACTATTGTGACAACCTCTTCGACGCACTGGTGGACCTGCGACTGCCCGCCGTCACGCCGGAGAATGTCCACCTCGAGGCCGCGCTCGCCGCGCAGCGCCTGGCGCAGCAAGACACCATTGACATAATCACCCACGTCTACGCGCAAATCGTTCACAAGGACTACTACATGCAAGAGGAGAATGATAGGACGCTGGCCTTCTTGGACCGCAGGGCAACCTTGGACGGCATTGTTCTGAAGCACGTTGAGCTCGCCGCCAACGCCGCTTCTCCTCACATGTCGGTTGGTGACCCGGCGCACTAGGGCGTGAGGATGTCATTGATGGATCCGTATGTATCTTTATCTTTTCGTCAAATCCATGTAGTAGTATATGGTACTACTAGTAATTATCTTACCTTTCGCATCAACGTCATAATTTTTGTACGTACTCCATGCATGAACCGCGCTAGAACCAAACTTCTCATTACTCCAGGGAAAATCGTTATTTCTATATATCGGTCGCGCCATGGAGTAGAACCATATTTTACAAGTTACAAGTTCAAAAGGAAAAGCCCGCCATGTTCGCGTCGCACCCCCTCCACGGGGTCCTGTTCATCCAGCCCCAACCGGCTCGATCGATCGGGGTCCTGTTCATCTAGAGTCAACACTACGGGGTCATGTTCATCCACCCCCACCGCTCACTGTTCATCCAACCCCCCCCCCCCCCAACCCTCACTGTTCATCCAGAGGCAGCATCGATCGTCTTCAGTTAGCAGTAGTAGAGAAGGAATCGCTCGATCGGGTTCAGTTAACAGCCATCGATCGATCGCTCGGGTTGAGTAACGCGTAGCCTGCAGTGCAATTGCTCGGGTTCAGTTAGAGCCCAACGCCTTGCTCGGGCTCAGTTAGAGCCCAACGCCTCGCACACACGCGCGTACGTGTACGAGAGAAACACGCAAACCTCCGTGCGTCGCTCAGCCCCGACCACCAACCGTAACCGGGAACACCCCGAAATTTTCCTCGCCCTCGCTTCTACCATGGTTTTTTCCGTCATGGATGGCCCAAAGAATGTCATGCATACTCCAGCCCGCCCAGGATGAAAAGCCCATTTCCGTCATGATTTTTTGTCATAGAAGTAGGAGCCCACCACATCTATGATGATACCCGGTTTTGTCACAATTATCGTCATAGAAGTGTCATAAGTATGACAGAAAAAAATTTCGTTCAGCCCAAAATGTCACGGACGTGTCTTTTTTTGTAGTGATATATGCCGGTTCCATCCATTCATTTGTGCAGTTCCACCAAAATGCAGCTGAATAACGCTGTTTGCACAGTTAATGAAAGAGGGTGATTACATTATAGTGGCACTAGTTGATGAAACATACACTAATAAATAGAAGAAAATATTGCGATAGTATCATAGTATGCCATGCTGCGAGGGCGAGATGGGCCCTGTGACGCCTCATATGGTACGCCTCATACTGGAAATCCTCCCAAGTCTCCCCGATACACCTTCTGCCAGTGATGAACATCAGTGTACATCGGAAGTACAAGGAGGGGCCTTGAGACATTCAAATCTCTATTTTTGTGCAGATCAACTAAAATTAAGCACCCTAGTTTGCAGAAACTCGTAATCATTAAAAACGGGACTAGTTGATGAAACATACATTAACAAAGAGAAGCACTTTCTTTATCTGCATTGGAAATGAAATGATAGAGAGGACACTCACTCTATTTTAACTATATTATTACTTCATTTTATTAGTGACACTAGGGTCGAGCAGGTGGCAACCAAGGTGTACCGTGCATCGCAAGGATGGAGGCCGGGGGTGCTTAGACTGGGATGCTGAAGCTGGCTCTTTCAGTCCCTATCTTCCCCCTGATGTTTCTACAGTAGCATTTGGGTTGTAATCCAAACTTGGTTGAGCTAGTGCTACATCCCCCTACCTGCCTAGCTTATGTGGCGAACTTGTCTCCTGCTAGTACTCAGTCCGTTCTAGTAGTAGTTTCATAACTGCCAGTTTACACTGAGATGTTGTCGGATAATGGTTCTCTATGGTTGGGTTTCTTTAATGAAATCGGAGGGAACCCCCTCTTTCGATATATAAAAAAAAGTGGAACTGGCGGTGCCAAAACATTTCCTCAAATTAATAGTGCCACTATATTAAGTTACAAAATAATAACATTACTGCTTTATCACGGTAGTGCCAAAACAGTAGCACAAGAGCATGATAAACATGCAGGATCTTTGGCAAACGGTTAGACCAAAAAGGAACATACCTCGTGATTGGAACCACATCTGCAGTCAACGCCATCATAGAAGGGATGACACCAGTCACCAACATGGATGATTCAGTTGATGGGACATTTTGGTGCAGTTCACCTAAAATGAAGCAATATGCCATGATCTAGCAGCTTCTTTTTTTAAGAAAAGGGCTCCCGCCCCGGTTCCATTTCCATCAGAAAATGAAACCCACAGAGCTTCTTATTCATTAATTGCAATAATATTTAGCAACATTAAGGTTGGTCGTGAAGCTCCTGGAATGTTCAACTATAATTTGGATATCATTTCTGCAGTTCAACTAAGATCAAGCGTGAAATGTATATCTGTGTTTGCACAAAAAAGGTGGAAAGGAGGGTGACTAACAAGTGACGAAACATGCATTACATAAAAAAACATGTTCCTTATCTGAATGGTAATCCTACAACGACAGTAGCAATTTCTAAAGCAGCAGCATTGCTAGATATTAGTGTGGGCATTAGGATTAACTATGAGTTAAATACGACATTACTTTAATGGTGCCATTGCTTCATTTTACCAGCAACATTACATTAACAGCTGCTACAGAGTCGGTATTTGGGCACAGGAGAGTAGGCGGACCAGGACAGTTGCATTTCTAACGAAAAGAAGCATCTTATCTTAATGTGAAATTTAGTAGGACATGGAAAAAAGTGCCATTGATTCGTATTACTGGAGGCATTACATTGAAAACAACATTGGTTTAACATGTCCTTACTTTTAACAGTGCGACTGCTACATTTTACCAGTGGCATTACATAAGAGTGGCTCGGGGCAACAAACTTCAGAACAGGATATCTGGGTTGGTCCCATTTTTGTTCGGTATAGCCACCTTATACTGTGTGAGGCTAGCAAATCTAATGCTGGACTTACTCTGTTGAAGTGTCCCCCAGTCCCCACTTCCTTTCCTTTTTGAACCAATAGATTGGGATTATATTGAGTTTGTACTGTGTTTCCCTTTATTTCCCTATTATACCTAGAGACAAGTTGGATAGCCAGTCTCTACTACTTTTCGCCCCCATTATTTTCACTTTTGACCAAGTCCTAGATTCAGGTAACAAATCTTCCCCCACCCCACCCCCTTTCTTCCTCGTTTGAACTAAGTAGTACTAGATTCAAGTGCATGAACTAGTTTTACCTCTTAACAGTAAAAAATTAGGTGGGTTTGGAATAGCCGATCGATCCTATCTACGAGGGGGCCTGAGAAATAGTAAAAGATACAAATGCAGCGACGTCAGGAGCTCGGGAAGTAGAACCAGGCCGGTTTCGAAGGAAGTTATACCTGAGGGTCACCGGGATGTCGCTAGGTGGGCGGCGGGAGGCCGGATCTTCCCACACTACGACAGCGAGGAAGAAGGGGTCGGAGGCCCTCCCTCTCCAGCGATGCTTGGGATAGAACGGCAAGGCACGCTGATCGGGACGCACCGGCAATGGGTAAGAGCCGTCGCTGAGGACGACCGCGTGAATGTTGCACCTTCTCACCTTCCCCGACGGAGAGGATCCGGCTGGATCTGTGACCAGCGGAGAGCAGAGAGAGAGAGAGAGTGTGGCCATCGCTGTCGTGTTTAGATCTAGAGAGGACGAGACAGTGTGAAGAGAGCAACACTAGCAAGAAAGCGCAGAGGCTCCTGCCTATATAGTGGAGTACTAGTTTTCTTTTTTCTACCGGAGCCGGCTTGACCTCGTCAATAACTGTCGAGAAGTCTTCATGCGCGTGCCCTGGAGGCGCCATTGTCGTCATTTTGATCTGAAGCACCGGATTATAACATATTAGACTAGCCACAGTGGGAGTAACTTTAGCAGTAACATCGAGTCCAACTCAGCAAATTTTCTTATGTGTCAATGAGTTAATGAGGTGAGAGGTAGTTTAAGTAACTTAGCTAGTTACTGTAACATCACATGTCCCAATGCAATATGAGTCTATAACCTAATAAATGAAGCTTTTGCATGTTACTATCCTTATGTTACTACCCACTATGAAGGTAGTAACATATTCTAGGGATATATGTATGTTACTAGTGTATGTTACTCTCCACTGTGACTAGTCTAACACGAAAAAATGCCAGACGGCAAGAAATCATAACCTCACTGCCCAAAGGAGACAAGATGAATCCCGACGGACAAACTAGACGAGGATGAAAGCTCAAATTAAAGATAAACTCGTAGAAAAGGGGTTCGTCGATAGATGTCCTAATTAACATAGCCGGCTTGACCTAGATGGCAGCCGAGGAGTCTTCGTGCATGTGCCCCCAATGACTAGCCCAACTCAGTTGTTGCTGTTTAACCCTCACAGTGATCCGAAGCACATGCCACCTAATTTTGCGAGATGACAAGAAACCTTTTTTTAGATTTCTCACCGGAACTACAACCCTGTACAACACAACCTGCACGATATGTAGACGATAGCCAATCCAGGCGTGTCTGCTGGAGTTTGGTCACATGCATGGATGAACTGATCTTCCGTGACTTGCAGGGATCGTCCAGGCACCAACTTATGTACTCCCTCTGTTCCCAAATATTTGTCTTTCTAGGAATTTCAATAAGTGACTTCATACGAAGAAAAATGAGTGAATCTACACTCTAAAATATGTCTACATACATCTATATGTTGTGTCCATTTGAAATGCCTAGAAAGACAAATATTTTGGAACGGAGGGAGTACAACACTTCTCTAGTACTATCGCTTGTCTCTCTCTTCTATTAAGTCACCCGACTTGCGGGGCCGGGGAGTGTGCCTATGGTCGGTTCTCAATTGTGGTCCCACATGTGTGTGCAAACGCAATATGACGCGCGTTCCATTCGGAGAGCATCATGCCAGACTGACTGACCGTCTAGGGTGCATTGCGAATGCGACGAGCGTGCTGTATACTCCGTACATGTGTACCGCCATTTTCTTGAGGATTTGCTCCATGGCGCAATCCATGGATACAAAATTAGTATACTGTACTATTTAAAAGTTGAGGGCGGGCTTTTCCTATGCGGTAGGCGGGGCTTTTCCTACGCGGTAGGCGGGGCAGTTCAGCCTAGTCGGTTCGACAGAGACGCGGGAGGATGAGGGAGTAGGCTGCTTCAAACGTAGGGCTGTGTGGTTTGACAACGAGTTACTGCTGGACAGGTAGGTCCCCGTGATTTGACCTCCAGAAGAATCAGCTGCTGCCCTCCTGTGGTCAGCCTTCAATGCTGACCCTGGCAGGATCCATGGTTCATCCTTCGTACGGTAAACTGGAGAAACCTCCATACACGTTTCATCGTCATGCATGGCAGTGGAATGTACTTGATATAGACCACATACACTACGCCGCAATGGATGGCTACCTTTGTTTCAATATCTACAAGGGTTGGATAAAGAGCAAGAGCCAAGTGTGCAGTTCAAGGAAAGAAGTATCGACCAAGAGGAAGAGGGACAAGAACGAAGTCGAGGACATGGATGAGGACTCCGAGTAAGGTGGCAGTGTCGTTGCTCATGGTGGTTCTAATGCAGTGTCTACCAGATTAGTTGCAAAGTTTAATTTTAGGTGTGCTTAATTTAATTTGAGGGGTGTGTTGTGCTGAGCCCCCAACAGAACTATGTTATGTTTCTTCTCGTTACTTTAACTCTTCAATACGCACATACTAGTATTTCTTACATTTCATCTTTTAGTTGGTATAGTACTACCACTCGTTTCTTCACATTATATACGTACAATATATATGGCCAACATCATATAGCCAACAGTTTAGTTGTCAAAGAATTTCAAGGTGCTTAGTTTTGTCAAAGAATTCCATGGTGCTTAGTTTTATTTGAGGGGTGGGTTGTGCTGGTCACCATTATTGTGACTCAAATCTCTTTTGCCATGTTATAATGACATAAATACCGATGAACCAACATGCCAGCTCTCCCTCTGTCTCACTACAGTAAAATAAAGTGTGGGGCCTACTTGATCCCAACAGCGTTCTTATTTTCCTATAAAATTATTCGCTTGGTTACTCCTGACAAGCGAGGCCACTTACCATTGTGAGAATCGGCTTATTTTTGTCATGTAACATGGTCAACGGGTTTTACGTGAAAATAACAATGTCTAATGTCATTTTTGAGCAAACATCTAACTTAACGATGGCATTTTTGAGATATCTAATTGCATTTTTGAGCAGGCATCTCACGGATCGATGGCATTTTTGAGTAGTTGTAACTTCTAATCGCAAAACTGAGTAGTGATACACAACTAGTGGCATATATAATAAGAACCCAAGAATTAAATAGGTATGCTAATTTCTTTAATAGAATTTAGCACCCCATTTATGCACGTACTAGCTTTTTTAATAGTACTATATGCATAATTTGGCGACGAGCGCTCTCCATATGTACCACGTTTTTTTAATTTCAAGTTTTTCTCCATGGCGCAACCCAAAGATACTACTATTGTACAAAAGTATACATTTTTTAAAAGGCTAGAGGGCGGGCCAGTCTAGCTTGGTCGGTTTCACGAGAGGCGAGGGCCTTTGTGACTTGATGGCTACGTCTCCAACGTATCTATAATTTTTGATTGTTCCATGCTATTATATTACTTGTTTTGGATGTTTATGGGATTTATTTTATACATTTATATCATTTTTGGGACTAACCTACTAACAAGAGGCCCAGCCCGTATTGCTGTTTTTTTGCCTATTTCAGTATTTCGAAGAAAAGGAATATCAAACGGAGTCCAAACAGAATGAAACCTTCGGGAGCATGATTTTTGGAATGAACGTGATCCGGAGGACTCGGAGTGCAAGTCAAGTAGCAGTCGAGGCGGCCAGGAGATAGGAGGATGCACCCACCCCTCCTGGGCGCGCCCCCTGTCTCCTGGGCCCCTCGAGCGGCCACCGACGTACTTCTTCCTCCTATATAAGCCTACATACCCCGAAAACATCTAGGGAGTCACCGAAGAAATATTTCCGCCACCGTAACCTTCTGTATCCGTGAGATCCCATCTTGGAGCCATCACCGGCATTCTGCCGGAGGGGGAATCCACCATGGAGGGCTTCTACATCAACACCATAGCCCTTCCGATGAGTTGTGAGTAGTTTACCACAGACCTTCGGGTCCATAGTTATTAGCTAAATGGCTTCTTCTCTCTTTTTGGATCTCAATACAATGTTGTCGCCCTCTCTTCTGGAGATCTATTCGATGTAAACTCTTTTTGCGGTGTGTTTGCCGAGATCCGATGAATTGTGGGTTTATGATCAAGTTTATCTATGAGTAATATCTGAATCTTCTCTAAATTCTTTTATGTATGATTGAGTTATCTTTGCAAGTCTCTTCAAATTATCGGTTTGGTTTGGCCTACTAGATTGATCTTTCTTGCCATGGGAGAAGTGCTTAGCTTTGGGTTCAATCTTGCGGTGTCCTTACCTAGTGACAGAAAGGGTTGCAAGGCACATATTGTATTGTTGCCATCGAGGATAAAAATATGGGGTTAATATCATATTGCTTGATTTTATACCTCTACATCATGTCATCTTTCTTAATGCGTTACTCTGTTCTTATGAACTTAATACTCTAGATGCATGCTGGATAGCGGTCGATGTGTGGAGTAATAGTATTAGATGAAGGCAGGAGTCGGTCTATTTGTTGCAGACGTGATGCCTATATACATGATCATGCCTAGATAATCTCATAATTATTCACTTTTCTATCAATTGCTCGACAGTAATTTGTTCACCCACCGTAATACTTATGCTATCTTGAGAGAAGCCTCTAGTGAAACCTATGGCCCCCGCATCTATCCTTTATCATATAAAGCTTTCAATCTACTTTTATTTTCATCTTTACTTTCTGCATCTATATTATAAAATACAAAAATATATTTATCTTATCATATTATCTCTATCAGATCTCACTTTCGCAAGTGGCCGTGAAGGGATTGACAACCCCTTTATCGCGTTGGTCGCAAGTTCTTTGTTTGTTTGTGTAGGTTCGTGGGACTTGTGAGGAGCCTCCTACTGGATTGATACCTTGGTTCTCAAAAACTGAGGGAAATACTTACGCTACTATGCTGCATCACCCTTTCCTCTTCAAGGAAAACCAACGCAAGCTCAAGACATAGCAAGAAGGATTTCTGGCGTCATTGCCGGGGAGGTCTTCGCTCAAGTCAAGACATACCAAGTACCCATCACAAACTCATCTCCTCGCATTTACATTATTTGCCATTTGCCTCTCGTTTTCCTCTCCCCCACTTCACCCTTGCCGTTTTATTTTCCCTCTCTTTCCCAATCTCTCCCTCTCTTTTCGCTTGCCTTTTTCCGTTTTCTCGTGTGTTAGGTCATTTACCTTGTCATTATGGCTAGTCCTCCTATCCTTGTTATCACTCCCGAACATGAAATTCTCAATTTTAAGCAAAGGGAGGGAGAGAATTTAAAAGATGTTTGGCATAGAATTTGCAATGCTCAAAATAGATCTACTAGGAAGCTTTCTACTTCCGTTCTCCTTCGCAATTTTTATGTAGGCTTACCCCTTGGAATAAATGCGTGCTTGATACCGTTACCGGAGGGGATCTCTTGAGTAGCCACACATTCGATGCTTATAATGCTATGTTAGATTTGTTTGGCCCACCACCTCTTTTGGCTAATGGAACTGTTTTAACTTTGGAACATGTTATGCAATGGCTTGAAATTATTGAAAATAAAGTTGCCACTATTGAGTTGATTGAAAATCTGGATAAAAAGATTCATAATCACATTACCCAATATGGATCTAGGGTTGGAGTTACTTTGAAAAATCTTAAAGAGAAATAACCTATAGTTAATGAAAAAATAGATCTAGATTCTGCAAGAATCGGTAAACTTGAGGATATCATTACTAACTTAGGTTCCGCGTTTTCTTCCACGAAAAACACTCCAAACCCCCCCCCCCCCTACCAAAACTGCCATGTTTATTTATGTTCCTAAAAATAAGGGTGAATCGTCTAGTAAGGGAGACGCGGATCTCAAATCCATAAGTGTTCATCCCAATTGTCTCTCTATCATTAAGGAACCTTTCGCTACGAACGAATTTCTTGAATTTTTTCCTAAAGGTTTAATCATTGCTAAAAGGGAGAAACCCCTAAAAATTATAAGTGCTCTATTGATTAATCAAGTGCAAAAGATGGCACTACTTAGATCTATCTTCGCTTTTATGCCTAGCTAGGGGCGTTAAACGATAGCGCTAGTTGGGAGGCAACCCGATTTTCTTTTCCCTTTTGGTTTTTGTTCCTGTTTAGTAATAAATTTTGCATCTACTTTCTGTTTAGATGTTTTTTCATGTTTTATTTAGTGTTTGTGCCAAGTAGAACCTATAGGATAATCTATGATATGAGTTGATTTGATTCTGCTGAAAAACAGAAACTTTGCGCTCACGAGAAAAAATTCAATAAATCACAGGAAGGTGATTTTGCATTGATTCTTTTTGCTTCTGATCAATAAACAAATTTTTTAGGACTTCCTATTTTTGTAGGATTTTTAATGTTCCAGAAGTTTGCTTTAGCTACAGATTACTACAGACTGTTCTGTTTTTGACAGATTCTGTTTTTCGTGTGTTGTTTGCTTATTTTGATGCATCTATGGCTAGTATTAAGTGGTATGAACCATAGAGAACTTGTAATACAGTAGGTTTAACACCAATATAAATAAATAATGTTTTCATTACAGTACCTTATGTGGTGGTTTTGTTTTCTTTCACTAACGGAGCTTATGAGATTTCCTGCCGAGTTTTGTGTTGTGAAGTTTTCAAGTTTTGGGTAAAGATTTCATGGAGTATGGAATAAAGAGTGGCAAAAGCCTAAGCTTGGGGATTCCCTAGACACCCCAATATATTCAAGAATAGCCAAAAGCCCAAGCTTTTGGATGCCCCCGGAAGGCATCCCCTCTTTCATCTTTGTTCATTGGTAACTTTACTTGGAGCTGTATTTTTATTCACTACATGATATGTGTTTTGCTTGGAGCGTCGTGTATTATATTAGTCTTTGCTTTTTAGTTTACCACAAGCATCCTTGATGTACACACCTTTTGGGAGAAGCCTACTTGATTAGAATTTGCTATGTGCTTCACTTATATCTTTTGAGCTAGATAGAATTTGCTATGTGCTTCACTTATATCTTTTGAGCTAGATAGTTTTTGCTCTAGTACTTCACTTATATCTTTTAGAGCAGGGCGGTGGATTACTTTTGAAGAAATTGCTAATCTCTCATGCTTCACTTATATTATTTTGAGAGTCTCTTAGAACAGCACGGTATTTTCTATGGTTATGAATTTAGTCCTAGAATGATGAGCATCCAAGTTGGGTATAATAAAAACTATCATAGAAAGTGCATTAAACACTAGGATCAATTTGATGCTTGATAATTGTTTTGAGATATAAAGGTAGTAATGTTAGAGTAATGCTAGTGGATAATTATGAAATTTAGAAATACTTGTGTTGAAGTTGGCAAGTCCCGTAGCATGCACGTATGGTAAAAGTTGTGTGACAAATTTGTTGCATGAGGTGCTCTTTTGATTGTCTTCCTTATGAGTGGCAGTCGGGGACGAGCGATGGTCTTTTCCTACCAATCTATTCCTCTAGGGGCATGCGTAGTAGTACTTTGCTTCGAGGTCTAAGTAGACTTTTGCAATAAGTATATGAGTTCTTTATGAATAATGTGAGTCCATGGATATACGCACACTCATCCTTCCACTTTGGTAGCCTCTATTTTACCGTGCAACTTTCACCGGTAGCATGCACCCATTATTTGCCTTCCTCAACACAGCCACCATACCTACTTATTATGGTATTTCCATAGCCATTCCGAGATATATTGCCATGCAACTTTCCACCGTTCCGTTTATTATGACACACTCCATCATTGTCATATTGCTCTTTGCATGATCATGTAGTTGACATCGCATTTGTGGAAAAGCCACCTTCATAATTTTTATAGATTTCGCTCTTGATTCATTGCATATCCCAGTACACCGCCGGAGGCATTCATATAGAGTCATATCTTGTTCTAGCTTTGAGTTGTAATTCTTGAGTTATAAATCAATAAAAGTGTGATGATCTTCATAATTAGAGCATTGTCCTAGTGAGGAAAGGATGATGAAGACTATGATTCCCCCACAAGTCGGGATGAGACTTCGGACTTTATAAAAATAAAAGAGGCCAAAGAAGCCCACCAAAAAGAGAGAAGAAAAGGAAAAAAAGAAAAAAAGAAGAAAAAAAAAGAAAAAAAAATAAAATGAGAGAAAAAGAGAGAAGGGACAATTGCTACTATCTCTTCTCCACACTTGTGCTTCAAAATAGCACCATGATCTTCATGATAGAGAGTCTCCTATGTTGTCATTTTCATATACTAGTGGGAATTTTTCATTATAGAACTTGGCTTGTATATTCCAATGATGGGCTTCCTCAAAATGCCCTAGGTCTTCGTGAACAAGCAAGTTGGATGCACACCCACTTAGTTTCTTTTGTTGAGCTTTCATACATTTATAGCTCTAGTGCATCCGTTTTATGGCAATCCCTACTCACTCACATTGATATCTATCAATGGGCATCTCCATAGCCCGTTGATACGCCTAGTTGATGTGAGACTATCTTCTCCCTTTTTGTCCTTACAACCACCACCATAGACCACCATAGATCTATGTCCATGGCTTGCACTCATGTATTGCGTAAGAGTTGAAAAAAGCTAAAGCGCATTAAAAAGTATGAACTAATTGCTCGGCTCGTCATCGGGGTTGTACATGATGGGAGTATTTTGTGTAATGAAAATGAAGCATGGCCTAACTTTATGATTTTGTAGGGATAAGCTTTCTTTGGCTATGCTATTTTGATAGGACATGATTATTTGTTAGTATGCTTCGAAGTATTATTATTTTTATGTTTTATAAGCTTTTATCTTGAATCATTTGGATCTGAACATTCATGCCACAATAAAGAAAATTACATTGAGAATTATGCTAGGTAGCATTCCACATCAAAAATTCCGTTTTTATCATGTACCTACTCGAGGACGAGCAGGAATTAAGCTTGGGGATGCTTGATACGCCTCCAACGTATCTATAATTTTTGATTGTTCCATGCTATTATATTACCTGTTTTGGATGTTTATGGGCTTTATTTTATACATTTATATCATTTTTGGGACTAACCTACTAACCGGAGGCCCAACCCGTATTGCTATTTGTTTTTGCCTAGAAAAGGAATATCAAATGGAGTCCAAATGGCATGAAACCTTTGGGAGCGTGATTTTTGGAACGAACGTGATCCGAAGGACTTGGAGTGCAAGTCAAGAAGCAGTCGAGGCGGCCAGGAGATAGGAGGGCAGGCCCACCCCTCCTGGGCGCGCCCCCTGTCTCCTGGGCCCCTCGAGCGGCCACTCACGTACTTCTCCCTCCTATATAAGCCTACATACCCCAAAAACATCCAGGGAGCCACCTAAGAAATATTTCCGCCACCATAACCTTCTGTATCTGCGAGATCCCATCTTGGAGCCGTCGTCGGCGTTCTGCCGAAGGGGGAATCCACCACGGAGGGCTTGCACATCAACACCATAGCCCTTCCGATGAGTTGTGAGTAGTTTACCACAGACCTTCGGGTCCATAGTTATTAGCTAGATGGCTTCTTCTCTCTTTTTGGATCTCAATACAATGTCCTCCCCCTCTCTTGTGGAGATCTATTCGATGTAAACTCTTTTTGCGGTGTGTTTGTCGAGATCCGATGAATTGTGGGTTTATGATCATGTTTATCTATGAGTAATATCTGAATCTTATCTGAATTCTTTTATGTATGATTGAGTTATCTTTGCAAGTCTCTTCGAATTATCAGTTTGGTTTGGCCTACTAGATTGATCTTTCTTGCCATGGGAGAAGTGCTTAGCTTTGGGTTCAATCTTGCGGTGTCCTTACCCAGTGACAGAAAGGGTTGCAAGGCATGTATTGTATTGTTACCATAGAGGATAAAAAGATGGGGTTTATATCATATTGCTTGAGTTTATCCCTCTACATCATGTCATGTTTCTTAATGTGTTACTCTGTTCTTATGAACTTAATACTCTAGATGCAGGCAGGAGTCGGTTTAGTTGTTGCGGACGTGATGCCTATATACATGATCATGCCTAGATTATCTCATAATTATTAGCTTTTCTATCAATTGCTCGACAGTAATTTATTCACCCACCGTAATACTTATGCTATCTTGAGAGAAGCATCGAGTGAAACCTATGACCCCCGGGTCTATCCTTTATCATATAAAGCTTTCAATCTACTTTTATTTCCATCTTTACTTTCTGCATCTATATTATAAAATACCAAAAATATATTTATCTTATCATATTATCTCTATCAGATCTCACTTTCGCAAGTGGCCGTGAAGGGATTGACAACCCCTTTATCGCGTTGGTTGCGAGTTCTTTGTTTGTTTGTGTAGGTTCGTGGGACTTGTGAGGAGCCTCCTACTGGATTGATACCTTGGTTCTCAAAAGCTGAGGGAAATACTTACTCTATTGTGCTGCATCACCCTTTCCTCTTCAAGGAAAACCAACACAAGCTCAAGACATAGCAACGGCTCATTACTGCTGGAAGGCGGGGCCTTGTGATTTGACTGCTCGTATAAATGTGCCGACGACCTGAGGAGGAGCAAAGAACCATGCGGTATACTCATGTTTTCCACTGGAGTAGTACTACGACGGAGGAGCACGAAACATGGCAGCCCAGTGCCATATGGCGATAAAAATGATCTAATTTGCTAGTCATCACATTGTTAGCATTGTTCTATTCTTGCCTCGCAGAGAACATGACACGTGCAGCGAAACACCCGAAGCAAAAGATGAAACATAGGAGCAAAAGAAGAAGGAAGATTATCACCCCAAATGATCTAATTCACCATGGAGTCTTAACTACTTCTTCATCGCCTCCACGACCTCCATCTCCTTGCGCGTCTCCTCCGCCATCTTCCTCATTCTGTCCATGACGTGATATTTCTCGACGCAGGCCTTCATCATCTGTTCCACGGCCGCATTACGTACCTTGACAGCAGCCGGGTGCTTGATGCGGAGCTTCGCCAACTCCTCCTTCTGTTCCATGATGAGGGCCTGCAGCATCTTCATCGAGGAACTACTATTCTCATGCAGCTTCTTCCAGCCGGCATTCTTCTCCTTCAACAGGTCGAGCCCGTGGCAGAGCTTCGCCTTGTCCTCCTGAAGGTGCAGGATTTCCCCGGTCGCCTTCTTCTCTGAGGCAATGATCTTCTTCAGCAGCATCAGCAAGCCGGTGGTCAACCCCCCCTGCTTATTGAGCTCAGTGGGCATGTCATCCAGGCTCTCCTTCAGCAGCTCCACCAAGCCGTGGATGAACTCCTTCTGCTTATTGAGGTGCTTATTCAGCTGATTGGGCAGGCCGTCGAAGGATAACGACTCCAACACCGCCGGCTCGGCATGTTCGTCTCCGTGGCTAGGGCGCTCCTGGGAGCCATCGCCTTCCCGTGAGAGATCTTTCGAGGTCTCTGCGTGGCGGCGAGCCCTCTCTTTTTTTCTGCAGCCTTGGTTGCCGCTCCCTTGTTACGAGTAGTTCTCTACCTAGAGCTCTGCTCACCGGCCATGGCAAGGACGGATGAAGAAGAAGCACTTATGAGGAGGAAAGGTAGAGTAATTTTTGGTTAGGTAGTTCCCCTTTTTATAACCTAAGTACTAGCACTAGTACTAATACCTGCATAGTGGGAACTGATACGTCTTCAACGTATCTATAATATTTGATTGTTCCATGCTATTATATTACCTATTTTGGATGTTTATGGGCTTTACTTTACACTTTTATATCATTTTTGGGACTAACCTACTAACCGGAGGCCCAGCCCGAATTGCTGTTTTCTTTGCCTATTTCAGTGTTTCGGAGAAAAGGAATATCAAATGGAGTCCAAACAGAATGAAAGCTTCGGGAGCGATCTTTTTGGAACAAACGCAATCCAGGAGACTTGGAGAGGATGTCAAGTAGCAAACGAGGCAGCCACGAGGGTGCCCGGCGTGCCCTACAGGGGGTGGGTGTGCCCCCCACCCTCGTGGGCCCCTCGTGGCTCAACTGACCTACCTCCTTCGCCTATATATCTTCGTACCCTGAAACCATCTAGGAGCACCACGAAAAACTATTTCCACCGCCGCAACCTTCCGTATCCGCGAGATCCCATCTTCGAGCCTTCGCCGGCGCTCCGCCGGGGGGCGGGGGGGAATCGACCATGGAGGGCCTGTCCATCATCACCAAGGCCCCTCTGATGAGTTGTGAGTAGTTTACCACAGACCCTCGGGTCCATAGTTATTATCTAGATGACTTCTTCTCTCTCATTTATTCTCAATACAAAGTTCTCCTTCCTCTTCTTGGAGATCTATTCGATGTAACTCTTTTTTGCGGTGTGTTTGTCGAGATCCGATGAATTGTGGGTTTATGATCAAGTTTATCTATGAGAAATATTTGAACCTCCTCTGAATTCTTTTAGGTATGACTGGTTATCTTTACAAGTCTCTTCGAATTATCAGTTTGGTTTGGCCTACTAGATTGATCTTTCTTGCAATGGGAGAAGTGCTTAGCTTTGGGTTCAATCTTGCGGTGTCCCTTCCAAGTGACAGTAGGGGCATCAAGGCACATATTGTGTTGTTGCCATCGAGGATAAAAAGATGGGGTTTATCTCATATTGCTTGAGTTTATCCCTCTACATCATGTCATCTTGCTTAATGCGTTACTCTGTTCTTCATGAACTTAATACTATAGATGCAGGTAGGAGTCGGTCGATGTGTGGAGTAATAGTAGTAGATGCAGGCAGGAGTCGGTCTACTTGTTGTGGATGTGATGCCTATATACATGATCATGCCTTGATATTATCATAACTATGCACTTTTCTATCAATTGCTTGACAGTAATTTGTTCACCCATCGTAATAATTATGCTATCTTGAGAGAAGCCACTAGTGAAACCTATGGCCCCCGGGTCTATTCTCTATCATATAAGTTTCCAATTTACTTTATTTTGCAATCTTTACTTTTCAATCTATATCATAAAAATACAAAAAATATTTATCTTATCATATTATCTCTATCAGATCTCACTTTCGTAAGTGGCCGTGAAGGATTGACACCCCCTTTATCACATTGGTTGCGAGGTTCTTGTTTGTTTGTGTAGGCACGTGGGACTTGGGAGGAGCCTCCTACTGGTTTGATACCTTGGTTCTCAAAACTGAGGGAAATACTTATGCTACTTTGCTGCATCACCCTTTCCTCTTCAAGGGAAAAACCAACGCATGCTCAAGAGGTAGCAAGAAGGATTTCTGGCGCCGTTGCCTGGGAGGTTTTCGCTCAAGTCAAGACATACCAAGTACCCATCACAAACTCATCTCCCTCGCATTACATTATTTGCCATTTGCCTCTCGTAACCTTTGCCTTTTCTTCGCCTTCTTCCCCTATGTCTTTTTGTTTGTGTATCCACATGCCTTCTATTTGCTTGCATCTTTGCTTGCTAAAAATCTATTGATATGGATCCACTTAAAGTGTTCTACTTGGATCATCTTCGATCCAGATGCGCTTGTGCTGAAACCCCAACTACCCTATTTGGTGGGAAATCTTTAGATGCGCATGCTCATTTTTTGCGTCACCGTTTGTCTGAAAAAGGGAGACTCTTATGGGATCAAATAAACAGATTGCTATGTTATGCTTGGAATCTTTGTGAAATTTATGATTTTACTTGTTGCTCTAAGAACCCTAAAAAACACCTTCCCTACCTATGTGAGTTTAATGAAAATGAAATCTTATCTTCGTATGCAAAGGGTGTTTATAGTTATTATGATATCGAACAAATTGAAGAATTTGTTGCTTTGAAGGGTGCTTATGAAGTTGCTTCTTTGATTGAAAAGTATGATATTACTCTCTATGAATCTGAAAATTGTGACATACTTAAATATTGCTACGAAAACTACGCTCATAATGTCTATGTCAAAGAATTTACTGAGAGACTCACCGTTGCTTTGGAAGAAAGTAATGATATGCATGAATCTATAGATAATTATGATTCCGATGATTTGATTGAAATATCCCTTGATGAACATGATGCTTGCTATTCTTGTGGCCATCATGCCAATATTTATGAAGATGAATTTGCCATAGTTCCTTATGTTAAACATGAGATCGTTGCTATTGCACCCATACTTGATAGTTCCTTCATTGAAAAGCATGATTGCAATGATGTTACTATAAATTCTATTGATGTCAATTGTGCTAATAATATGCAAAACCTAAGCTTGGGGATGCTAGTTTTGCTATGTCTACTACTTGTTGCAGCGATCATGATTGGGGTGATTCTTCTTATGCTCTTGAAAATTTATTTAAGCCCCATGATGAATATGAGATTGATAATAGTGTTTGCAATTATATTGAAAGTGGGTTTGGAAGAGTGTCAACTTTAGATCCCACATATTTGGAGAATGTTCAATCTTATGGTATTTTTGATAAAAGTGGGTTTGGAGGGGTCATGACTTTAGTCAATGTCAATCCCACTATCTTGGAAGAGTGTCAACTTTGCATGCATATGGATCATGTGGAGAATATGTTATGTGATATATATTTTGTTGAATTTGCTTATGATCCTACATGTAATTATTATGAGAGAGGAAAATCTGGTTGTAGAAATTTTCATGTTACTAAATTACCTCTCTTCATGTTGAGATTTCTATCGTCTTCTTCCTTACATATGCTAGTTTTTGCTTGCCTTGATAATTTGTTTGTTTATAAAAAACCTATGCATAGGATGTATGTTAGACTTAAGTGTGTTTGTCACATGTTTTATGATGCTCTCTTTATGCTTCAATTCTTGTCTTTCATGTGAGCATCATTGAAATCTCAATGCCTAGCTAAAAAGGCTTTAAAGAAAAGCACTTGTTGGGAGACAACCCAATATTTTTCCTTGCTGTTATTCAATAAATAATTCATCTAGCCTCTGTTTAGATGTGGTTTTATGTTTTAATTAGTGTTTGTGCCAAGTAGAACCTATAGGATCATCTTGGGTGAAAGTTAATTTGATTCTGCTGAAAAACAGAAACTGTGCGCTCACGAGAAAAAATACAATAAATCACAGAAACGTGATTTTGAGTTGATTATTTTTGAAGTAGATCAATAGACAAAATACCTAGAACTTATTATTTTGGTAGGATTTTTAGGGTTCATAAGTATTCTAAAGTTACAGATTGCTACAGACTGTTCTCTTTTTGACAGATTCTGTTTTTCGTGTGTTATTTGCTTATTTTGATGAATCTATGGCTAGTATCGGGGGGTATGAACCATAGATAAGTTGGAATACAGTAGGTTTAACACCAATATAAATAAAGAATGAGTTCATTACAGTACCTTAAGTGGTGGTTTTTCTTTCTTGCACTAATGGAGCTCATGAGATTTCCTGTTGAGTTTTGTGTTGTGAAGTTTTCAAGTTTTGGGTAAAGATTTGATGGACTATGGAATAAGGAGTGCCAAGAGCCTAAGATTGGGTATGCCCATGGCACCCCAAGATATTCAAGTACAACCAAAAGCCTAAGCTTGGGGATGCCCCGGAAGGTATCCCCTCTTTCATCTTTGTCTATCGATAACTTTACTTCGAGCTATATTTTTATTTACCACATGATATGTGTTTTGCTTGGAGCGTCTTGTATGATATGAGTCTTTGCTTTTTATTTTATCACAATCATCCTTCCTGTACACACCTTTTGGGAGAGACATACATGATTCGGAATTTATTAGAATACTCTATGTGCTTCACTTATATCTTTTGAGCTGTGCAGTTTTGCTCTAGTGCTTCACTTATATCTTTTTAGAGCATGGTGGTGATTTTATTTTGTAGCAATTATTGATCTCTCATGCTTCACTTATATTATTTTGAGAGTCTTTTAGAACATCATGGTATTTGCTATGGTTATAAAAGTGGTCCTAGAATGGTGGGCATCCAAGCTGGGTATAATAAAAACTATCATAAGTGAATTGAATACTATGATCAACTTGATGCTTAATAATTGTTTTGAGATATGAAGGTGGTAATATTAGAGTCATGCTAGTTGATGTAATTTTGAACTAGCGATGCGACCCGCGCATTTGCGCGGCTAGATTTGTTACATATTTTTATAACGCATTTAATTTCTCTGGATAATAATTCGTAAACTATCATTCAAAATATAACCAAGATACATGCCTTGTGGAAATATAATTGTTCTTTATCAAAATTAAATGCTATTGGTTTACACCAATAGCATTGAGGCTTGTAGCTTACTATGTCATTATTTGTTGTTCTTTTCTTTTCATGTTTTACTCTTCTGACGGTGTCTATCTTTGCACTAACAAATTTGGACGGATTCTTCGCTAAGTTTAAAACTCAATTACGAAAGCTTGTGCATCTCGTTATTTGGTCTATTGATAAAATTACTTTGTCCTGGAAATATATTGATGGTGTTTTTGGTCGATCGCATGACGTGTCCCTAAAACAGTTCCAAGGAAGCTCATCCTATGCTAATTTACTTCCCAAAATTTTAATATTATATCTCCAAATGTAATATCATACACGTGACATGTTTGTTTTGCATACAACAATTTTCGGAACGTCTTACTAATTACTGCCATCGCAGATTCTTGTTATTGCCATTGTTTTTCCCATTTCACTTACCCATGCTTAGGAATATATTTTGAGCAAGTAAGTGCTTCTAATTTATTTGGGTGGAGGAGTGGATGTATAACCTAATTGCACAACATGGTTAAATTTATTCTGATTTTTAGTTATTTAAGATAATTTTTTGTAAAATGCTTGAAAATCAATTAAATTTATTTTTTGACTTGATACTTTCAATTTGAATTCCGTTTGAAATAAAGTTTGTTGTATTTGATCTACGTAATGAGTATTGTCCCATCAAAAATAAAGCTATATGATTCGAGTCGTTAGAAAGTCCTATATGATTTTGCGGGTGGTTGTGTCTGTACTATGTGTGCCTATATGGAATTTGGTGTGTCTAAATAAATTATTATACTTACTACCGATTTTGAAAGAGGTATGTATTACTTATCTATAAAATAAATTCTGATTATAACCGATGGCAGGGTGAAAGCTTCGCATTATGGCCGCGTGCATGTTTTTCTCTTTCTTTCACTTGCCCGTACCCAGAGATTAATTATTAGCAAGTAAGTGATCTTGGCATATTTGGTTTGAGTTATGTATGATCGAATTACATGATTTTATATAAATTATATGCCAAAATTTAGCTATTAATACTTTAAGATGAAATCCTAGAGTGAAAATAATTGGGTGAGGCTGGCCTGCTAAAACATGAAATACAACACTGGAATCAAATGTTGCCACTTATTGCATGGCATCAAATTATCTGTTGAAAATTAATACGTGGAGGCCAGAAAGTCAGGGGCTAAATTTCTAGTATAGATAAGATGTCATCATTTACGATTTTTCTTTGACAGATGCACCAAAACTGGATAACTATTTCATCATATTAGTCGGTGTAGGATTCTAAGATATAATTATGAAACTCCATGGAAGCAAAAACATGAGAATGCTAATATTAGAAAGAATAGTCATTACCCAAGCAATTCGACAATGTGTCGTCTTTCACTTGTGAAAACAGAATTCTTCAAATTATATGAACCATGATTTAATCTAATAAGCAGTCGTGTATTACTTAATCATGATGGAAGAAATTGGTGAGTTTGTTTGCTCAATTCTATGGATCATATTTCTGATTGTTTTCGAACGAAACAAATATAACTTATTTTATGATATTTATAATCACAAACCCTTGTTTGTCATAGCCGTTAGATTTCTGATCTGTAAATCTTTTTCTCTTCAAGTCTAGCGGTTCAGGTTAAATTCCAAGTTATTACATACTTAAATGCTGGTACAGTTCATGTGTACAATTAGCCGAGATGAATTAATTAAAAAAATAACATCACAACATAAATCCAATGCCTCTGTTCTAGCTTTTTGGATTTGAAAGCCCTTGGAGCGATAGTTGCTGCTGGACGCCTCATGCGGATGCTTTGGCAAACTCTTCATGTGACTCTCGATCTGCTGTTTGAAACTCTCCTTTGACATCAAGATGGCTGCCGGAACCCTGTCCCTGTTTAGCCGTCGTGCCGCTGGAAGCTGTTGGAGATGGCCGCAGCAGCCGTTTGCGGTTTGCGGGAGGGAGCCATGTGGAGGTTGAGATCGCCTGGTGCGTGTGTGTGTTTTATGGGCCCTAGTGCATGCACGCCAATGCGAACCTCGGCTTCGATTCCTTTTTTTTGCTGGAGGCCCGACTGGTTTGGTATGGTCGGTTGTATTGGACACCAATACATCTTCTGTTTTTATTTACTTTCCATGGATTCTTTTTGTTTTTTACAGTGACGTGCATGTATTGGACTACTTTGTGGCTGGACGTGTGGTTTGCTAGGCTTGCTTGGTTCAATAGGACACGAACACATCTTTCTTTCTTTCTTCCCCATCGATTCTGTTTGACTTTCGTGACGTACGTGTTTTCTGTTGTTTTTTAATTGATTATTTTAATAGAAAGGCTTACATGAGTTGAACCAAAGACATGGCATATACGCATCGTGACAGTGCGACGTGCCAACCTGTATCAATGATATAATATTTATATGTTACGTAATATCTTTAAATCTTGGCCGTTAATTTCTATAATTTACAGCTGAGATAATTAAATATATGTGGACGAACGTGATGGCTTGTTTGACTTCTGTAATATATATATAATAGATTTAAGAAATACTTGTGTTAAGGTTTGCAAGTCCCGTAGCATGCACGTATGGTAACCTTGTGTGACAAATTTGAAGCATGAGGTGTTCTTTGATTGTCAACCTTATGAGTGGCGGTCGGGGACGAGCAATGGTCTTTTCCTACCAATCTATCCCCCTAGGAGCATGCGCGTAGTGCTTGGTTTTTGATGACTTGTTGATTTTTGCAATACGTATGTGAGTTCTTTATGACTAATGTTGAGTCCATGAATTATACGCACTTTTACCTTACCATCATTGCTAGCCACTACGGTACCGTGCATTGCCCTTTCTCACCCTAAGAGTTGGTGCAAACTTCGCCGGTGCATCCAAGCCCCGTGATACGATACACTCTATCACACATAAACCTCCTTATATCTTCCTAAAAACAGCCACAATACCTACCTATTATGGCATTTCCATAGCCATTCCGAGATATATTGTCGTGCAACTTTCCACCGTTCCGTTTATTATGACACGCTCCATCATTGTCATATTGCTTTTTTGCATGATCATGTAGTTGACATCGTATTTGTGGCACAGCCTCCATGCATAATTTTTTATACATGTCACTGTTGAGTTATCGTATATCCCGGTACACCGCCGGGGGCATTCATACAGAGTCATATTTTGTTCTAGTATCAAGTTTTAATTCATGAGTTGTAAGTAAATAGAAGTATGATGATCATCATTTTTAGAGCATTGTCCCTAATAAAAAAAGAAAGGCCAAAAAAGGCCAAATAAGAAAAGGCCAAAAAAAGAAAGGCCCGGAAAAAGGGGGAGACAATGCTACTATCTTTTTCGACACTTGTGCTCAAAATAGCACCATGGTCTTTATGATAGAAAGTCTTATATGTTGTCACTTTTATTTACTAAGTAGGATTCTTTCATTATAGAACTTGGCTTGTATATTCCAACGATGGGCTTCCTAAAAATGTCCTAGGTCTTCATGAGAAAGCAAGTTGGATGCACACCCACTTAGTTTCTTTTGTTGAGCTTTTATACATTTATAGATCTAGTGCATCCGTTGGATGGCAGTCCCTACTCCTTGCATTGACATCAATTGATGGGCATCTCCCTGGCCCGTTGATTAGCCGCCTTGTTGTGAGACTTTCTCCTTTTTTGTGTTCTCCACATAACCCCTATCATTATATTCTATTCCACCCATAGTGCTATATCCATGGCTCACGCTCATGTATTGCGTGAAGGTTGATAAAAGTTTGAGATTACTAAAGTATGAAACAATTTCTTGGCTTGTCATTGGGGTTGTGCGTGATGAGAGCATTCTTGTGTAACAAAAATGGAGCATGACCAAACTATATGATTTTGTAGGGATGAACTTTCCTTTGCCATGTTATTTTGAGAAGACATGATTGCTTGGTTAGTATGCTTGAAGTATTATTATTCTTTTATCAATATGAACTTTTATTTTGAATCATTTGGATGTGAACATTCATGCCACAATAAAGAAAAATACATTGAGAAATATGCTAGGTAGCATTCCACATCAAAATTTCTGTTTTTATCATTTACCTACTCGAGGACGAGTAGGAATTAAGCTTGGGGATGCTTGATATGTCTCCAACGTATCTATAATTTTTTATTGTTCCATGCTATTATATTACCTGTTTTGGATGTTTATGGGCTTTACTTTACACTTTTATATCATTGTTGGCACTAACCTACTAACCAGAGGCCCAACCCGAATTGCTATTTTTTTGCCTATTTCAGTGTTTCGTAGAAAAGGAATATCAAACGTAGTCCAAACGGAATGAAACCTTCGGGAGCGATCTTTTTGGAATAAACACAACCTAGGAAACTTGGAGTGGACGTCAAGCAGCAAATGAGGTGGCCACGAGGGTGCCCGGCACGCCCCCCACCCTCATGGGCCCCTCATGGCTCAACCGAACTACCTCCTTCGTCTATATATATATATATATATATATATATATATATATATATATATATATATATATATATATATATATATATATATATATATATATATATATTCGTACCCCAAAACCATCCAGGAGCCCCACGAAAAACTATTTCCACCGTTGGAACCTTCTATATCCGCGAGATCCCATTTTGGAGCCTTCGTCGGTGCTCCATCGGAGGGGGAATCGACCACGGAGGGCCTCTCCATCATCACCATGGCCACTCCGATGAGTTGTGAGTAGTTTACCACAGACCTTCAGGTCCATGGTTATTAGCTAGATGGCTTCTTCTCTCTCTTTGTTTCTCAATACAAAGTTCTCCTTCCTCTTCTTGGAGATCTATTCGATGTAACTCTTTTTTGCGGTGTGTTTGTCGAGATCCGATGAATTGTGGGTTTATGATCAAGTTTATCTATGAGAAATATTTGAATCTCCTCTGAATTCTTTTACGTATGATTGGTTATCTTTGCAAGTCTCTTCGAATTATTAGTTTGGTTTGGACTACTGATTGATCTTTCTTGCAATGGGAGAAGTGCTTAGCTTTGGGTTCAATCTTGCGGTGTCCTTTCCCAGTGATAGCAGGGGCAGCAAGGCACGTATTGTATTGTGGCCATCGAGGATAAAAAGATGGGGTTTATAACATATTGCTTAACTTTATCCCTCTACATCATGTCATCTTGCTTAATGCGTTACTCTGTTCTCCATGAACTTAATACTCTAGATGCAGACAGGAGTCGGTCGATGTGTGGTATAATAGTAGTAGATGCAGGCAGGAGTCGGTCTACTTGTTGCGGACGTGATGCCTATATACATGATCATGCCTGGATATTCTCATAACTATGCACTTTTCTATCAATTGCTTGCCAGTAATTTGTTCACCCACCATAATAATTATGCTATCTTGAGAGAAGCCACTAGTGAAACCTATGGCCCCCGGGTCTATTCTGTATCATATAAGTTTCCGATTTACTTTATTTTGCAATCTTTACTTTTCAATCTATATCATAAAAATACCAAAAATATTTATCTTATCATATTATCTCTATCAGATCTCACTTTCGTAAGTGGCCATGAAGGGATTGACAACACCTTTATCGCGTTGGTTGCAAGGTTCTTGTTTGTTTGTGTAGGCGCGTGGGACTTGGGAGGAGCCTCCTACTGGATTGATACCTTGGTTCCCAAAACTGAGGGAAATACTTACGCTACTTTGCTGCATCACCCTTTCCTCTTCAGGGGAAAAACCAACGCATGCTCAAGAGGTAGCAGGAACACGTTCAGGTTTGGTACGTACTAGTAGGTGTGAGCAGGCTTGCACTTAATTGTAGCACTAGTACTTTCGAATGTTATGGGAACAAGGTAAAGATTAATTGATAGTTTAGTGGAACATAAATTTCAAGTAGACTACACTGCTCAAATGCGTAAATATTATGTTACTATCAAAAATTGGCACAAAATATGAAGGAGACCAATGGAAGTACTACTAGCAACCCATGATTTAACTACTCGCATGCGCGCAGTGGAATAGTAATGTCTTTCTTCCGCCCTCACGTCCACTCAATTTGCATGCGCTGTATTAATTGACCATCAATGAAGTGAACGACTTTAAACGGGTCAAATTATCACATGGGGTGGATCTTGGTACAAAATTGCATCCGCCCGTGTGCCCACGTGTGCGTGCGAGGGAATGAGTGCGTGAGTGGCGTGCATGCACATCTTCGCTTCGTGCATGTACCGCCAGTATGGCTCAGGGAGGACGAGTACATTCTTCTGGAACCAGCATCATGTCATTGTGATCAATCCACACCAGGAGGTCGCGACAACGCCTCCACATGTGCCACGTGGCTTCATGAACTGTAAGATAGACACTGTGTAGCGTGCCATTGGAATTCTAATTTACGTGTTTTGCAGATACTCGAAGTACTAGTAAGGTACACATGCATTGCACGCATCAGATTTTGCAACCAAATTATGAATAAATACCACACTATAGCATGTAAGCTCTGAGTCATATATGCCTGATGTAGACCTTCTTTTAATTCTTATAGTTCATCATATTAAAAATTAATTAGTTTTTATAAAAAAGCTAGGGCCTCTTGGATCCGTAGGATTTCCAAAACGCGGGAATAGGAAAAACATGGGATTATAGTGGAATGTCGTCTTAAATCCTACAGGATTGTATGAGTGTTTGATTGTGCATAGAAAAACCACAGAATTCTTTCAAAGAGGTTTGAGTGGATGGGATGTTTCCTATGAAATATAGTGCAAATGAATCATATGGAAAAATTCCTTTGGTTTACAATCCTACGAATCAAACAACCAAGATAGGAAAAATTCCTAAGGATTAGAATTCTCCAAAATTCCTTTGAGAATCCTTCTAATCAACGAAGCCCTTAATATATTTTATGATTCATGGAATTGTGCATTGTAAAGCATAAAGTAAAAACAAATAATGGCAATTCAACTAGAAAAATAGTTTGGGCAGTTATGATACGGGAGATTCTAGAACAAAGGAGAACCACTATTGTTTTGAGGTTTGTGCATTATGCTTAAGTTCAACCATGTAGTCTGCTAGATTGTGCGAGGGGCCGAGTGGAGGGAGACTATGAAGGAGTGCACAAGTGCGAGATCGATATTTAGAGAGAGGGGGCGAGAACGTGCGTTGTTGCGTGCAATGGCGGAGCGATGAAAAATAAATGATCTAGGGGGCCAAGCATTGCTAATCCTTTACGAGGATGGCCAATTCATGAACTTAAACCATTTTTACCAGCAATTGTCTAATGATCACATTCATATTAGCCTCGATATATAGTGATGTTATAGGGGGGCAGGGCCCTTGCTGCCCCCTGTCTTTGCCATTGTGCGCGCGTCTGAGAGATGAAGCGGAAGGCATGGATGATGAGAGGGGGACATTGGATATATAATTAATGTGGGTGTATTAGCTATATATGTAGGGGTTGTTTGGTTCTAGGCCTAGCAGTGCCACACTTTGCCATACAATGTTGCCAAACTTGCCTAAGGTTAGTTCCTCAAAATGAGAGCCACAAGTTGGCAAGCCTAAGGGAATCTTGCCACACTTGTTTTGTTTATGTGATGTGGGACCATAGTGTGGCTTGCCTAAGATGTGGCTTGAACCAAACACACACCTAAGTTTGTCAAATTTGCCTAACTTTAGGTGTGGCAAGCTTTGGCAAACTTAGTTTCAAACCAAACAACCCCGTAATCCTATATAGAGAGGTATAGATTGATCGATGTGGACATGAGAAAGAGGGTGAGACCTCACTAGATATATAGATTGATCAATTTGTGTGGAAAACTATGAAAGACCTAGCTATAAACACATACACATAGAGGAACATCGATCATTGTGCATGCACGCATGAGAGATAAAGAATGCCCGATATGATGGAGAGGGGGATGTGTGTGTGTGTGTGTGTGCCTTCATGGGAGACCGACCTGAAGAAAAAGATTGCATGTGTGCGATGGATAATGCCGATTGGTAGTGTGTGTGCATGCATGCACGAGAGAAAGTTAGGGGTACAATTATAAAGAGAAGACAACTGTGTGGGTGTAAAAGACTAGGTGAGGTCATAATCAATGTGAAGTTGAATTCGAATATTTGAATAAGAGATCATGATGTTTGAAACCCATGCATGCATGAATATAACGGAGATCTGCGTGGTGTGGTTTGGAAACGAGCATGTTGTAATGTATACACATTGAACAAGGTTAGACTGATTTGAATTTGAGATACCGATGGCACACATCGTTTGGCCACATTGCATCCGTGCATGGACACACTATTCTAATTGGAGATGATGGGTGGCTTTCGCATCACATATCTCTATCTATACCCCTATATATATTATATTTTATAATTTTTATATTGTGTGCGGGTAACTTTAACTTTGAAAGATGGTCGTTGGATGAGGCAAATCCGATGGTGCAGAGATGGCAAATTTGAGCACTACTGGCCGTTGGATATCATCTAGATTCCACCAAATTTCGCCACATGTACAATCTAGGAGACTCCATGGTTGAACTTAAGAATAATGCACAAACCTCAAAACACAAGCACTTCTTCTTTGTTCTAGAATCTTTATATCAGAATTGCCCAAATGTTTTTCTACATGATTTGCCATTATTTGTTTTTACTTTGTGTCTTACAATACACAATTCCATGAATCTTAAAATAGATTAGCTTTCTTATAAAAACTAGATGATTTTGAATGAAATGAACTATAAGAATTAAACGAACATCTACATCATGCATATATGACTCAAAGCTTACATGCTATAATGTGGTATTTATTCATAATTTGGTTGCCAAATCTCATGCGTGCAATGCACGTGTACCTTACTAGTCTAAATGGTGTTTGTGTGTGTTGTGCGTGTTGAGGTGTGAATTGTCTTTTTTGGGGGTACACGTTAAGCTTGTTCTCCCGAAATTTCAAGTCGCGCCTTATTATGCCGAAATTTCATGCTAGCGTCTCTGTCTATCGTGCTGTGAAACTCCCGCCTCTTCAACTCGTGCCTTGTTACCCCGAAATATTTAAGATATATCTTTGTCTTGTTGTGCTCCGACAACTCCCTCCATCTCAACCCACGCCTTGCTATTCCAAAATTACAACGCGCGCGAAAACTATCAACTCCTGTGAAATCCCGACACGCGAAATGCCCGTGGTACCCCTAAATCGGAAGAACCACCTCAAACCGATGGAGGTACTTTCATAACTTACCCCACATTTCGGACAAGCCCGTCCCTAAGACATGGTTCCCCACTCCCATCCCATCCGCCCACCCATTCGTACACCGAGGCTGCGAAAACCTGTGAAGCCCCACACCCTCCTCCGTCTGCCACCCAGCCGGAGCCTCTTCCCAACGACGTCGTCCACAACAACACCTCGACGTCCCTCATCCACCATATCGGATGAGGATCCATCGTCGATCTCGTCATCCTGTCGATTCAGCCACCCCGTCCTCCACCTCCAAGAGCTGCCCCGACGTTCCCCTCGTCTTTCGCGCCACCTCCATTCCCACACCACCGTCTTCACCTGCACCACTGGAAGAGCATCATCATCACCGTTTCCTCGGATGAAGCTGTGGCCTAATCAGCGCCACCAAAGATTTTGTACACTAATCGCTGCATTTTCTTCTTGATTCGATCTCACGGTGCTGCCGGCGTTCGGTCCCGAGCTGACACGGCGTGACTCCATCCACGGCGGTGTCGCCGGCCACTTCCTCCACGGCATCGCTCCCTCGGCGGCGACGTTCACATTAGTAGGAGCTGTTGTTGCTTTAGTTCTCGCTCGCGCTGCTGCTCTACTCTTGCTCTCGGTCCCTTGCTTGGTATGCTCTTGCTATTGCTCTTGCTCTTGCTATTGCTCTCGTCTTGCCCTTGCCTACGATACTGCTCCGATTTAGCTACACTTCAGTCGACTGAATTGACTTTTGGTACAGTTGATTTTCAGGGGGTGTGGTGGCTCGTCTGAGTTAAGGAAGAACCAGCCGCAGCGGGGAGGGGGGCTCGCCGGAGAGGTACCCCACTATCTATTTTAGGGTTCAAGGTGGGGGCGGTGGTCACCGACGGCGGTAGGGCGGTGGCGTGGGGATCGCCGGAGAAAAAGCTCGGCATGGGGGGGGGGCTAGAGGGATGGCCGAGGCAGCGGCGGACCGGGCGGTGGGGAGTGTTTTCGGGGCAGCGCACCGCTGGCCGCGGGCGGCAGGGTGCGGCTGTTTGGCCGGTGGTGGCTGGCAGCTTAGGGGGTGGAGGTTGAAGATGAACTAAAGGCCCTTGATTTCGTATCCAACGGCTGCAAAATCGACTGACTAGAGATGAAAAAGTCAGTCAACTGACATGTAGCCTCACCTCTAGTGCGTTCAGTTTCGACAGTAAAATTCAATTTCGACAACAAAATTCAGTTTTGATAGTTAAGTTCAGTTTCGACAGTTAAATTCAGTTTCGACAGTTAAGTTCAGAGATGAGCGGCTGATGTATTTTAGATCTAGCACTTTGTGGTTATGTATTTTACGTCATCTATTGGAGATGCTATTAGAATTCCACTCAGGTTAACAATGTCTCTCTTGTCCTGCTTCAGCCTCGGCGTCATACAATTCACCGGAGTTGCTACAACGACGAAACCCTCCATCACAATGGAGCAGTACCTCGGGCTCCATCTCCAGATGCCTAAGATCTTCTTCCCCTCCTCCGACAGCCAAGTCAGCCGAAGCATCCTCACCAGCCAACCCAATCACGCTAAGATCGACATGGCTTCACCAAAGAGGTTGTACACTTGTTGCATCTCTTTTTTACTCTACATGTTATATATATATATATATATATTGTCCACTGAGCACATGTAGTAACGTGAAATACGATTATTTTATCCTACTATATGACAAGCAGTGAGGTACCAGGCAACTTAGCTATCCATGATGGACTCTCTTGAACGCCATCATTACTTATTTCTGCGTGTTTGAGCTGTGCATTTGTCTATGGGCCTGGGGGTTGAGCTAGTAGGGCAGTGGCTTGGGTCCAAAGTAATAGAAGTATCACAAAAACATTTTTTTAGTGTAGGCTTTTCCATGCTCAAGCCTACCTACTAGAATCACCAGTGCTTGAAATGAAAAGTTAATGAAAAACATAGGAATTGGAAAGTTTCCTATGGTACTACTATTCATGAATTTGGTGCAAAGGAATGGAGCAAAGGAAAACTATAGGATTTGTTCCTTTTGTGTCTCCACTACAAAAAAAGACACATCCGTGACATTTTGGGCCAAATGAAATTTTTTTTGCCATACATATGACACTTCTATGACGATAATTGTGACAAAACCCGGTATCATCATAGATGTGGTGGGCTCCTACTTCTATGACAAAAAATCATGAGAGAAAATGGGCTTTTCGTCCTGGGCGGGCCGGAGACGCAGCTGCATGACATTCTTTGGGCCGTCCATGACGGAAAAAACCGTGGTATAAACGAGGGGGAGGAAAATTTTGGGGAGTTGCCTGTTACGGTGGGAGAGCGATGCGCGTTTCTCTCATACAGGTACGCGCGTGTGGCGAGGCATTGGCTCTAATTGAACCCAAGCGAGGCGTTGGGCTCTAACTGAACCCGAGCGATTGCACTGCAGGCTACGCATTACTGAACCCGAGCGATCGATCGATGCCTGTTAACTGAACCTGATGGAGCAATTCCTTTGCTACTGCTGCTAACTGAAGTCGATCGATGCTACCTCTAGGATTAACAGTGAGCGTTGCGGGGGGGGGGGGTTGGATGAACGGTGAGCGGTGGCGTTGCCTCTGGATGAACAGGAACCCGTGGTGTGGAGGGCTGGATGAATAGTAGATGGTGGAGGGGTGGCCATGGAGGGGTGGTTGAGCAGGACCCCGTGGTGTGGAGGGCTGGATGAACAGTAGACGGTGGAGGGGTGCCCGTGGAGGGGTGGTTGAATAGTAGCCGGTGGAGTAGAGCGCCGTGGAGGCTGGATGAACAGGAGCCCGTGGAGGCTGGAGGAGGTCGACGGTAGCCCGTGGAGGCTGGAGGAGGTCGACGGTGGAGATGAATAGTATCCCGTGGAGTCCCGTTTTGCGGTACGCCACACCCCTCCCCCCCCCCCGTTTCGACCATAGAGCTCTAACACAAGTCCGTTTCATCCGTTTTGCGATACGCCACACCCCTCCCGATCAACAGGACCCCCGTTTTGACCGTAGGAGGTCCGTTTCCTCCGTTTTGCGGTACGCCACACCCCTTCCGATCAACAGGACCCCCATTTCAACCGTAGCGCTCCAACACAAGTCCGTTTCGTCCATTTTGTGGTACGCCAAACCCCTCCCGATCAACAGGACCTCCGTTTCGACCTTAGGAGGTCCGTTTCCTCCGTTTTGCGGTACGCCACAGAACTCCCGATCAACAGGACCCCGTTTCGAACGTGGCTGGTCGAACACAAGGCCGTTTCCCCCGTTGTGCGGTACGCCAGGCCTCGTTTCCATCGCCTGTTCCGTCCAAGCCGGTTAGCTCCCACGTGTTCCGTTACCTCCCGATGAACACGACGCATTCTGTTGCCTCCCCATGAACACGACAACGACGTTGTTTCTCCGATCCGACCCAGCCATATACGTATGCGTGAGTAGGCGTTTGAGACCCTGCCCATATGTACGTACGTGGCCGTATTTTCTTTCTTGCACCCTCGCCGTTGTACGTACGTGTACATGCTACGTGCACGCCTCTACTACGACATGTGCGCGCCTCTACTACGACACGTGCGCGCCTCTACATCGACCAGTATGTACGTACACGTTCGCGACCAGAATGACAACGGTACGTACGCTTCGACCAGGTGGGTCCCGACTGTCAGGCACTTCCTTGCCTGTGAAGATGTAGCTGGTGGGTCCCAGCAGTCAGGGGGGCGAATCGTTTTTGGTTTCTTTTTTCCCCGGATGCACTTCCTTGCGTGCAAAGATGTAGCTGGTGGGTCCCAGCAGTCAGGGGGGCGAATCGTTTTTGGTTTCTTTTTTCCCCGGATGCACTTCCTTGCGTGCAAAGATGTAGCTGGTGGGTCCCAGTAGTCAGGGGGGCTATTCATTTTTTTTCGGACGCACTTCCTTGTGGGCGAAGATGTAGCTGGTGGGTCCCAGCAGACAGGGGGAAACATTTTTTTCGTGAAATACGGTGGCTCGTCCGGTGGGTCCCCGCTGTCAGGTGGAGAAATAATTATTTTGCGTGTAATAAGGAGGCACTTCCTTGCTGCGGCCGTGGACCCAGCTGTCAGCCCCTCCACGTATAGTCCACGTCCGATGGAAGCCATTCCTTGACCACGTTGACCACGCCGCGCTGAGAGCACCAGGGCGGTGGACGATGGCGAGGCCTAGGAAGGCGACAACACGAAGCCGGGGAAGACGCGTAGAGGAGTATGAGGGTTCACTCATTCGGCCGCGTTGTGTGGCTGTCGTCGCCGCAGAATAACAGGGGGTGTGGGTGCGTAGAGGGATGGCCTGGCAGCAGTGGGAGTAGTAGGGGCGGTGAGGCCTCCGCGGCATCACAGCCGGCCACGGGCGGCAGGAGCAGGCGGCACGACCGGCGCTGCTTTGGGCGTCTGGAGCAAGAAGACCAGAGGTTGAAGAAGCACTACGGCCGTTGGATCTACATCGTACGGTCACTGGAGCTAGAATCGTTGATATATTGACTAAAGTTGACAAAGGCCTCCGTCCCAGTCAACCGGCCCACAAGTCAGCCTCCCACCAAGGTTGGTCCCAGCTAGCAGGGGGGTACTCATTTTTTTGTGCGTAATAAGGAGGCACTTCCGGTGGGTCCGAGCTGATAGCGGGGGGAACGTTTTTTTCGCGAAATACGGTGGCCCGACCTATGGGTCCCAGCAGTCAGGGGGAAACGTTTTTTTCGCGAAATACTGGTGGCCCGTCCAGTTGGTCCCGGCTGTCAGGTGGAGGAATAATTATTTTCCGCGTAATAAGGAGGCACTTCCTTGCGGCTGCCGTGGACCCAACTGTCAGCCTCTCCACGTACAGTACTCTTCCGATGGAAGTCAGTCGTTGACCACATTGACCACGCCGCGCCGAGAGCACCACGGCGGTGGACGACGGCGAGGCCTAGGAAGGGGACGACACGGAGCCGGGGAAGACGCGGCAGTGGAAGCCCGCGCGGAGAGGAGTACGAGGGTTCACCGGTTCGGCTGCGGTGTGAGGCTGCCGTCGCCGCAGAATAACAGGGGGTGTGGGTGAGTAGAGGGATTCCTTGGCTAGCGGTGGGAGTAGTAGGGGGCGTTGAGGCCTGCGCGGCAACACAGCCGGCCACGGGAGGCAGGAGCAGGCGGTCCCGCCGGCGCTGCTTTGGCGACTAGAGCAAGAAGATCAGAGATTGAAGAAACACGACGGCCGTTGGATTTACATCCAAAAGTTACGTCTGCTAGAATCGTTTGTTGACGTAGTATATAATAACTAAAAAAATCTTGCATACGCGTCAACTAAACAGGCCCACAAGTCAGACCATTCCCTCTTTTTTTAATAATTTATATATACCTCATGGCAACTTCTTATGCAATTTATTGCAGTCTTTTTTTTGGTTGGCCAGGGCCAATTTCTCATATTTCTGTGGGTTCCAAACTATTTTGAATACCAAAATGTTGAGCCAGATTTAAAGTACTTTGAATATATATTTGAATTAGGTTAATGCCCAGTGAAATAGGAATCAGAAAATGTGAAAAAAAAAACAGAAATTATAAAGTAATTGCCAATTTGTCATCTGTTTTTATATTTACAACCCATTTCATATTACTTTCAAGATTTGCAGGCGTCTTGAAAGAGTTGCAGCCCATCAGGGCGTAGAAAAATAAGTAGGCCTGGATTGGGTATACTTCAGAAAAAATAAACTGGGCTCATTTTCACAAAGAAAAAATTGCTTGGTTAGTAACATGGTGAACGTAAAATATAAGCCTGGGCTAGACGGGCCACAGCCTAGTTCAAACCCTGCTCCGTCTCAATAATACCAAACAAAAAAAATACTGCTCGAGTAGCTACGTCCCAGGTGTCAGCCGATCTTGTGTTGTTCTCTAGTCTATTGACTATATACGCTCACAATGTCGTGGGTCCTAGATGTCAGGAAAACACTAGGAGGAAGCATTTTATTTTTCCATACGCTAACGTGGTGGGCCCCTACTGTCATCCTCTCCACGTACTTCTGCCGATTCCTGTTGTTTGTTGACCATGTTGACAACGCGAGAGGGCGGCGCCGCGGCGAGCACACCAAAGCGCACGGAGGACGTCGGCGTTAACGATTTAGGAGATGGTGGGGCGGCGATGCGTGCGCTGAGGCGCAGCCAACCGTGGGAGGCGGAAGCAGGCGGCCCCGCCGGCGCTGGTTTGGTTTTGGCGGCTGGAGGAAGACAGGACTGAGGAAACACGACAGACTGTAAAAGCAGCAGGAGTAATTAACAACCTTAACTGAAACCAGTAGGGGCACTTAACAACCAAAGCTGAAAGCAGTATGAGTTATACAGGTTCAACCGTAGAAAGCACGCCTCGAACAGTGCTACTTTGCCTAAAGTTAACCAAGGGTGAGGCCGCCAAGCCCTAGGACAAGGCCCAGGCGCAAGTCTGACCCGACCATGGTCAGGCATCTGTATAGGAACAATAGAACTCAGCAGTTCCTGTTTCAAGAAGATCGCAGCTGTAAAACTGTGTATAAGCAATAGTTTATGAACAACATATATAACAGAAAACAGCTCGTACCATAAGTTTCTCGACACAGTTGGACCTGTTCAACGAGTGCAGCAGTGGCACACATATCCCACGTGGCCTTCCACCATTGAAACGCCCCACAAGGACCTCAAGACGATCAATAAAGTGTAGGAACATGTGGATGTCGATCCAGTCAACTTCAGTGCCATTAGTAACAGCCAACTTATTACAGAGTAACAAACGAGCAGACTGCTTAACTCTGAAAAAACCTACACGTGCCACCAATTATAAGACAATATTAGTTAGAAGTAGCATCTTCATGAGAGATTCGTTGTTACTTCTAAAGTTAAATTGTGATTAGTTAGACAGAATAGGTGGATTAAGAAGTAATCGAGGCAACAATCAAGAACCAGATACAAAAATAACATGGATGAACAATTGGAACGACGTCGGGGTGTAAGATTGCAGTGAAGATGAGACCAGGTTCTGCTATTTCCATCAATATTCGTGCGCCAACTTTCAGTCCGTAACACTTGAGAAAGTTTATCCAAGTCCGGCCATAAAAAAAGGAGCAATCTTCTTGGTTCATGAACCCAACTCGGAAGCAATATCCATGGATTGTCTTCACTGTGACCATTAAACTAGTGTATTCAGTTATGGCAAGGCCGAGCATCTTGAGTACATGTGTTCTGGCAGAGCAAATAATACACTGCAGGAAAAATAATATGAGAACACAACATGTTCAAAAAAAAACCACCCTCCCGGATAGAGAAGAGGATCCTAGGAAAATACTGTGCGCGTTTCAAAATGCTATGGTAGGATGAGAAGGAACAAGTGTGGCGTATCGCCGTGGGCGCAGAAATCTGTGGGGTACTCGCACTTTGGGCACTGCAACTGAAACACACTAGATTCAGTATGAAGAAAAATGCATCAACGGCGGCGGCTGCCATCCTAGGATTACCTGCGACCAAGGGACTTGGATTTATCAGGGATGGATGAAGAATTCGTACCTGGTTATCCATGAGAAAACCCTATGCAATCGCCGAGCGGGGGTTTTCTCTGAACAAGCAAAAGAGGGAGAAGGGGATTCACGCCCAGTGAAATATTGCCGCTTCGTCCGTCCAGCTTACTGCTAAAGCTGGAAAGGGGGGGGGGGTTGTGATTTGACGGCTCATTGGGCATTACTACGGCGCTACGACCGGGTGTGTCTACCATGAAGTTGTGCACTCTAATTTGTGCATATGGCACGTGGACCCCGTTGTCGGTTGCCCCACATATCAGCGAAAGGAAGTAGAAAGACAGGAGTAACTAGTTACACATAAATATATTTTTGACAGAGAGATACTCCCTCTGTAAAGAAATATACAAATCTTTTATATCACAGGCTCACCTTGCCGAGATTATTACACGGGCATTATGGGGGTTCAGCTTTTTTTTATGGGGGTTCAGCTTTTTTTTATGGGGGTTCAGCTGAGAATATAATGCTCAGATAGGCTCACGGTTCTGGACTTTGGGCCGCAGGCCGACCCTGCATGTTTGGGGGCCCATGTGTTCTACCTCAGCGCTTTTCATATTGCAAGCGATCGGTACTGCGCTGGTTTTAGATGCTGTCGCAAGGCGAATACACAAAATTGAATAAAGCATGGCAGTTGTTGGAATGAAATTGAACGACAGTTCCTAACCAGCAATCAGAGTTGCAATTCTATCAACGATATACCATGTGATAAATAATACTGTTGTACTACTTATACACACAGGACACTTGTTTCACCATGCCAGATTATTACATCAAAATCTCTCGGAGGATAGATCAGTTTGGCAGTTGCGTGGTGCTACTGAAGAATTTCAAAGTTGATTTGGACCAGCTCTCCTTACCGAGAAAGTTCGATTTTGACATCATCCCCTACCGCAAGATATGATTTAGATTTGAACCTTGACCATCCTTTAGCATCAATCATCATGCGACCATCCTTTGTACTAATGGTATATTGAGAAGGTTAATTCACACCAAGGCTGCGCATGGTAAGAGAAACTTGGCCGCGCTCTCCCGGATTGTTTAACGACTCCCTCGTTGCTCTAGGAATTCTCTGTTTGAAAACAAGAAGACATACCCAAGCAGTTAGATCAACATAGTGAATCATGTGAAACAACATGGAAAGAATAAAGAACGAAGCACTTGGGTGGCCAATGCTTACCAAGAAGGTGGACATGTCGGCTTTTGTAAGGACTTTGGTATATGAAGTGCGAACTGCAGCCCAGTCTGTTGCCGGTGCAACTGCACGAGCCAAACCAAATGCAAGTGCAAGTGTTGGTGCAGGTGCCGAAGCCGCCGCTGCTGCCGGAGATGGTGCTCCTTGTAGAGCTGGTGCCGATGTCGATGCCTGATCCTCCGGTAGATCAGACTGATCCGCTGACGCGGTCGGTGCCCAATCCTCAGCTGGATCAGACTGAGCTGCTGCCGCTGGCAGTGCTAGAGCAACTGCCGGTGCTCGATCTGTGCGAGATAGCGGCGATCGTGTCTGGTCTGCTATGATCAGCTTTCTAACTTGAATAGGATCCGTGACCGTGATCCAGTTTTTTTCTTCATTTCTTTTAAACGTGACAAGGACTAATTGTGGCGTTTTTGTTAAACCAAACCGCAGTTCATTATAGGGATTCAGCTTGTACTCAGACAACAGACTGATCCAATTTTTTCTAGTAATATAAGTGATGGACAGTGCCTTCATTACTGACACGATATAAGACATGAGCAAAATAGCCATCGTAGAGCAAACCAAACGGTTTATTCTGTGATGAATGTCACATGGAAAAACCTGCATCATAAAATTGCAGGAAAAGAAAGAAAACATGACATTAAATCAATAAGATTTAGACAGTAAATCAATAAGATTTACTTGATGTGACACGAGTGAATCCTTGCAAGGAAATCACTATGTTGAAGTACTAAACAGAAGATTGATCGTCCAATTACGCGTGGCATGCAGGGGCCCTGCCTACTCCCACAAGCAGGACAGTCCAAAGGTCGTGACAAATCGTATGGACCAAACATCCATGGGACTGGAAATCCTGGTGGGTGCGATAAACCCTGCAATGCATACAGATATTGGAGTGTAACCATAATTGATAAACCATCCTCACAAAAAATATGATCTGGATACTTCAAAATGTACAGACTGAATTGAGTGGACATACATTAACATAGACCGTTCTCAGGACTGACCACACACCAAAAGCGTCAGTACTAACAAACAATATAGGGTTCACAAACACAAATCAAGTACTTAAAAATAGTACTTACTACAGACAAGCAAAGTTGCACTAACTAAACTCTGCAGACTATTTCTTGCCACCGACCTACGGGATGAACCCCGCATAACTGACTAGGCCATGGACTTCGTGTGAGATGTCTACATGCACCATCACCATCTTGTCAACCTTGGAGGACCTAACAGAGTGGTCTTTCCACTCATAAACATGATGATGAAGACAGGCCGCATCAGATTTGTTGGGAAGCTTTGCAAGAACCACACCCTTCGTAATCGAAGGCACAACCAGGAAATTGTTGTGGGCAAGTACAGCCTCGAGAACACGCCTGACAACAATGTTACAGGAAAACACTAGTTCAGGACACGTGGCGACAAGGACACAGCTGCTGGATAGTTCAGCAGTAGAACTCATCATCAGGTCTTCTAGTTCACACAGCATGACTTTGAGAACTTCATCTCCACCGCGGACCTGGTTCTACTTCAAACAGAAACCATATTTCATTACTACCTCCATTTAGAAATATAAGATGACTTTCGATATTATACTCTATATATGACTACATATACGCACAAAAATGAGTGAACAAAGACACTAGAACATGTCTTCAAAGGCATGAGAGCAAAGGGATTACATGCAATATCCATAACACAAGTTACTGAGGCAAATATACCCTCTTAAAAGGTAGCATTGATGTTCATAAAGTACTCCCTCCGTCCCAAAATTCTTGTCTTAGATTTGTCTAGATACGGATGTATCAGGTCACATTTTAGTATTAGATACATCCGTATCTAGACAAATCTAAGACAAGAAATTTGGGACAGAGGGAGTAGTTGAAAGTAATCTATAAGAAATCAGTGTCAACCTCTCGCATGTTTTGCTCAAAAGAGGAATGTAGAACCGTCATTTAGCACACTAAAATCAAATGCAAGATCACCCAGAAAGTTGTACTACCAGTACTAGTACTGCGTGTTAGATGAAAAAACACGATCAAGATCGAGAAAAAGATCGTCAACAAGAGACATTACCTGGACTTGCTTAATGAGGGATCCTAGAGAGGGGGGCTTGGATAGGGCGATGGCTTTGAGCTTATCTGCGGTAGTCTCGGCGGGGTGCTTGCGCTTCTTCGTACCATGAGCCTCGACGGTTTTGGCCAGAGCCATAGACATCACGTCGGCCGGTGCTCCGGCGTCCGTCCAAGAGAGGAAGCTGAGAGAGAAGAATGAAAGGAGGAACGAGATGAAGGAGAAGCGAAGCAAGTGGGGGTTTTCTTCAAGAGAGGAAGCTGAGAGAGAAGAATGAAATGATGGTTGCTTCATCCGTCCAACATACTGCTGGAAAGGAGGTGGCTTTGTGATTTGACGGCTCATTGGGCATTACTGCGGCGGTTCGATCGGGGTAGTCTACCGTCACTCTACTACGGAGTAATTTAGTGCATGGCTGGTGGACCCAAGTGGTGGCTGTCCCACACGTCGGCGAAAGTGAGTAATTTAGTGCATGGCTGGAGGAGGATCCACACGGTAGAGTGTGTCCACTCTTTTTCATTCTGAAGAAAAAAATGATTATAGCAAGTGTTTCCACTCTTACGACGGAGGAGTGTGAAACACGGCAGCCACTTGAACATACACAGTGGTCCTACTACTAGGCATGTGCAGTGGTTCATACGTCAGTACTACACAATCTTATCGCTAGTGTTGTGCGCATGTCAACTACTCCTATATGTAACATAGTACCACTTTTTCGACTGTCCGGTCGAGAATGAACGGTGAGATCAATGTTAACAGAACTAGGTCCATAGCGCACGGAGAGTACGGTGCTACAGTACTCCACGAAACATGAACCATATGAAGCACATCCTATAGTGTTAGACATGGTGTACGAAGGGTGCACGGGATGGGAGCAAAAGTTCCCTTCTCGACCCACTTTTGGGTGTTTGGCAGAGTGCATGAAGGGTGCATGAGTACACACTAGTAGGTTGACAAAAATACACGAAGAGGAAACAACTACATTGAGATGAGAATGCAACCAAACACACCCACACGCTTTGTGCTACAGTGACGGATCTGCACCGTCTGAGTTTGATCCAACGGTCATGTTGCTCCGAGACATGGACATGCCCATGCAGAGGGCGCCTAAACACCAACGAAGTCCCTCTGCTTCTCAAGGCGCACGATGTTGGTGATGGAGGGTGCAACCGCCCGTAGAGCCCGCTCCCGGTCGACGGGAGCCAGCTCGTCAAAGACGGCGTCCAATGGCACGAATGGATTCTGGTGACGGATCCCTGAAAGGATTTCCCCGGCAACGGCGACGGCAGCGCGCAACCCCTCCTTGTCCAGCTCAGCCCCCACCATCGCACGGAGACGGCTCAACTCCTTGGAGATATAGGTGAAGAAGGAGACCAGGTCAGGAAGCCGCAGCTCGTTGAAGTCAGCCGAGTGGTCGAACGGGTTTAGCCCGACGGCCGGCATCGTCGCGCTGGCCCGACGATAGGCATCGTGCAGCCGCAACACGTGCGTGGCAACTTGGTTCACCAAGTGGCTGAGGTGATCCTGGACCTCGTCACGATCGGCCCGCTCACGCTCCAGCTGGCTCCCCTGACGGCATATCGTATGTCCCGCTTTCTGCAGCAACACCGCCGACGCCTCGAGCATCTTTGTGGTGGACGCCTGCCGCTTTTGAAGCTCCGTGAACTCCCGCACATAACGCAGGAGCATGGAACTCCTCTCCTCCTTGAGCTCATGGAGCTCCACGTCCTTGGCCCTGAGCTCCACATCCTTGGCATGGAGCTCCTGTGTCAGGCGCCTCACCTCGGACTCTGTGATCTGCTGCGCCGCCATGGCACCAGGTAGAAGCAATGGGGAGAGGAAGCAAAGGGGGCGAAACGGCTGAAAGGCAATGCAATCTACGGGAAGGTGGAGGGAGCCAGCCGAGGAGCGGGGAATCTTTTGCTTTTCACCACGGTAAAACACCAGTCGACGACTTCTCACATCAGGCAGTAGTGGGTTTTTACAGACAGAGTCATCGTGACTAATTGCTACCGTGCCTGCTCCCGTCAATAAAAAAATTAAAAATCCTACCACGCCTGCTCCCGTCAATCAAAAAATTTAAAATCCTACCGCACCCAAACACCAGAGCAACGCCGCGGTGGATATTTAAATTTACCTGCCGGTAAGTAGATAAAAAAAGGGGTGAAAAAACAAATGTGGCGGCGGCCTAGCTAATCGGTCGAACTAGCCCAACTAGCTAGCCACCGTGCTTCACTGATGTACTCGGTAGGAAAGGTGGTCTTTCTTGATTTGACGACTCATTTACTTGCTTCAGTGCTACGACCGAGGAGGACCCAGAAAACGCGCGGTAGGGCGTTCCACGTCAGGAAGAACATATACGTGCACCACCCGGGAGGACCCCGAAACCGCGCGGTAGTGTGTGCCATGTCTCGGCACGGAGGAAAAATGCGCGTGTAAAAATATACTGTATCAGACGTAGTACCTATGGTTCGACCTCGGGACCCAGCCAGTCGGTCGAAAACACCCCACTAGCCACACAGCTTCATCATGCAAACATGGCACTGTTAGCTCCATATCGACCAGCCGCAACGTCTCTTGTTCTAGGCAATTCTTCTATTTTCCAAGCTTTTTTTAGTTGTAATAACACCACGGCAAGCTAGCGCCGCTCTTCGTGTGTGCCCGTGCAAAGGTTAGACGATGGAGAGAAGAGAGATTGAGATTGCAGACCTGGGACCCGCCCGTAAGTGAGACAATAGTCATGCACGTGTTGACGAGGCACTCCCTCTACTCTACTCAATGCAAGTACTGTATAAAATCAAGTTATGGGACAAAGCCAACAACCGTTCGTTTTTTCAGGCTATCGACTTCCGCTTTATAGTCCAGGTTGCCAGTTCGAATCTCGTCTTTCAGATTTGTTAGTTTTAGGTCCAAATTTGATTAATGACAAGTGGGACCCCCGTGTGTTGTTCCGATATTTCAGTGTAGGATGGTTTTTTTGAACAAACACTTTGCGCGGTTAGACAAGTAACGGCATGAGTTACACGTATTTTGCAAGTTTACGAACAAAAATGACAGTGGCATAGAATATCACATCCTCACCGCAGCTTAGATACTATGGTGATACGAGTTTTACACCGTTGGAAGTGAGATCCAGTGGCTTGGGAGTAGTCTTTGTAATTATGCGCAATTTCCAAACTCTCCAAAGTTTTTTTTTGCAAATAAAACATTCAGGCCTTGTGTGTGCCGCTGCATCTTCGATCCAACGGGTGCTAATATTAGGTGCTCCCCGTAGCTTATATACCCGCTACGGTGATATGAGCATCTAGGTCGTATGATCAGTGATCAGATGGCACATGCATAGTACTTGTACTTTCTGCGCATTTCCCAAACTCTATCAGCCGTATATTGCAAAAACATTCAAACCTCCTACTGTGGGCCGTTAGATCTCAGTGAACTCGTATCACCATAGAATCTACTGTGCGGGAGCACCTCATACTCTCCCGTGCGAGAAAACATAAGGTGCTATCGCAGCTTGGATGCTACGGTGATACGAGCTTGGAGGTCGTTTGATCTGAGATCCAATGGCATCTGAACAGTCTTTGTGCTTGTAAGCAGTGGCCGAACTCTTTTGGGGCTTTTCTGCAAAAAAACATTGGAACCACCGAGGAGGTGTTGGGTCACAAATCCAACGCCTCCAAAGAGCTTGTATCACCAAAGCATCTAAGGTGTGGTGGCACATGATATTCTTACATACAGGAGAATACGATGTCCTCCTTTAGCTTAGATGCTACGGTGATACGAGCTTCGAGGTCGTTGGATATGGGATCAAAGGGCATCTAAGTAGTTTTTGTACAAATTGTGTGCAATTCTTAAACTCATCAAGGTTTCCTGCAAAAAAATTAAGACACATCATGCGGGCTGCTATATCTCAGATCTACAAGCTCCAAGCAACTCGTATCGGCATATAGCATGTAAGGTATGGGGGCACATGATATTCTCCCGGGGAGGAGGGGTGGGGGTGCACAACCAATCGGTGGTTGGGAGGGTGGGAACAAATATAATCTAAACAACCCTAAACAGAGCTCCACAATTTTATCTAAGGTCGAGGGGTTGACCCCCGACAATCATAGCTCCGCCTAAACACAACATTTGCAAGTACTGTAGTACTAGACTTAATATTCATGTTTCAGTTTCATGTTCATTTTAAATATTGAACTGAGGACCATGGATGTCTTACATTTTACTCCCTTCGTTCCTAAATATTAGTCTTTTAGAGGCTTCAAATGGACTGGCACATACGGATGTATATAGACATATTTTGGAGTCTAGATTCACTCATTTTGCTCCGTATGTAGTCACTTGTTAAACTCTCTAAAAGACTAATATTTAGGAATAGAAGGAGTAATTTTGAACTCGTGTCATACATGCATGGGTTGGAAAAATAGATGCACTATACTTATTGGATTGTTGTTGTGTTCGTGCGTGTGTGTGTGTGTGTGTGTGGTCATATGCTTGATACATACAAAGTTTTCTCACCTCCATATTGTTCATCTTTTAAATTGGAATTTGCATTGGAAAACTTACTAGGGATACCATGAAATGTGAAATCCACGTTTAGATCACTATATCACAAATTCACTCTAATTCAATGACTCGTCATAAATCAATTACCACGTTGAGATTAGTATTTGCAAGGAAAATACGGGTATTGTAATACACATATATTCGTTCGGCAATTTAAAAGGTTCCTTTCATATTCTCAAATGGTAGGACCCAATAGCGTACCAGCCAGACCTTGGTTCGTATTGATCCTAAAAAAACGGGCTCGTGTCCTTCGGTGGCGTGCGTGGTACGCACATTAGGCAACCCCAACCAGTCGAGCCTCAGCGTTTCAAGTCGAAATATCTGGCGGCCAGAATTCCAGCCCTAGGAAATTCCCCTCATGTCCCCAGTCCATAATGACTACCGATGAACAACGGAGGGATGCTTTAGTAACTAGACAACGTTACCTATCGTGCCGAGCACGGTTCAATTCCCTCGATCACCGCTCGTCAATGTCACCCATCAACTGCATTGCCTAGTACTACTACTACTACACCAGGATGAGCACAGAATTGAGCCCGTTTGTTCGTGCCTAGTACTTGAGTTAATATATCAGGCAATGCACTGGTACGGAGGGATTATCCTTTTACTCCCTCCTTTCCGGTTTATAGGGCTTATCTCAAAATTTTAGTTTTCCCATTTTATAAGTCTCAATTTGGTTGTTCCGCATCACATGTTCAGATTTCAAGGTACTTTATGCATGCATGCATTGCAATTAATGCATTCGTAAACACAATTTTTATATCAGGCAATAAATCATTACATGCAAGTATTAAGAGAAAATTGACCAATGCATGTACTTTATGTATGCATGCATTGCAATTAATGCATTCGTAAACACAATTTTTGAGGAAAACAAGCACATTAATTGTGTGGTTTTGCAAACTACAACAATTGTTCCACCACTCACCATCTACCTTGGTTGGTGAGATTTTTGAATTGAGCACTATAAACCGGAAAGGAGGTTTAACTAAGCAAAATGTTTGACCAAATCCTTTCTTAAGAAATACAACAGGACAGATGTACGGCTTGAAAATTTATTGCATGATGCAGGTTGTGATATTGTTTTGAATCCTGGGTCTTAAATTTCAGAAAATCCAAAAGGGAGCATAAATTCTTGAAACTGATCATGGTCACGTGATATGGGACAAATATTACTTCGTAAGTTTTTTCTTCAATTCGAGACAAGCTACTTATGACAAGTTGCACAAATGAAGAGCCAAGGTATTTTGGAACAAAGACCTATCACGTTTTTTTGAGGGAAAAGACCAGTCACCTTAAGGAGAATGCTTTCACTATTGAATCCGTGGGTGTTTACGTGCCGCCACGAGTCCCCGCTTCTCATCGGCAGGTGCCGTCCCAGCAAGCCTGTGAATCGACGGGAGGCGTGCGAGCAGACCGCTATGCAGACTCACCGGGAGGCGAGCCCTTTGACCAGGCTCCGCCGCCCACCGTCGTCCCAATTTCTCCCACTTTAAATGTCGCCGGCACCGCAGTTTAAAATCAACCCCGCACTACCCGGTATCGCTACAATCCTCTCTCTTCCTCTCCGATTCTCCTGTCGTCTATCTCCAACTAGCCTGACCAAAACGTATTCCATGCTGCATCATGATGGTCTGCCCTTAGTGTTCCAGTTTCATGAAGAAGACACCCAGCCAGAGTCTCAAGAACATAAGGCGCTTTGGGACGAGCTTGAACTGGCCTTGTGGGAAGACGCCGCGCCTGTCCCTGCTGCCGTTCCGGCTCCCGTCGCCCCGACTGCGCCAGCGCCCATCCCCGTGGCATTGATGGGCTGGGAGTCGCACATTGTTGCCGAGCTTGATGCCACGGGGTTCCACGAGGTCCCTGCCGACTTTCACGCGCCCGTGCACCTGCCATCACATGCGCCTGCGCGTGCACTGATGCGCACGCCCGTGCCAGTGCCGGTGCACCTGACAGCGCATGCGCCTGCGCATGCACCGACGTGCGCGCCCGTGCTGGTGCCCATGCACACGAACGTCTCCTCCGTGTCGTTGACAGCGCATGTCCCCGCACGGGTGCCAGTGCCCCCCTCAGCGGCATGGATGGCCGCCGTCGACCGCTTCCTTGCACCAACGCCAGTCGCCTCCTCCCTTCAGTTGACTCGCTCCGAAGTACAGAACATTTTGGCCTTCCTTGAAGCTAGGCCAACGTCCAGGAGTACGCCAACAACGGCGCAAGACGCCGCTGTCGCCGTCGGTCAGTTGCTCGACGACACACAGAGGACGGCGGAGGAGCCGCTTCCCACCGCGAGACGCCCCCGCCGCTGCCGCATAATCTAAATTTGCCATGAAAAACGTTCGGATTGCCATGCTTAAAATCCGAACGTTTATCATTTCCATATATTTTATATCGATCATCGTATAATTAAAAGTCGAAGTCAGACTGAACGAAATGTATGGTTTGATTGATTGAATGTTCTTCTAGAGCCGTATCAAATTAAATATAAAACGTCATCAAGCCACATGTATTCCTTGTCATCCAACGACCTAGACTGCTTCAATATCGAGCGCTCAACACGTTTAGCGTGCAGTTAATTTCATGCCAAAAATAGTGCTAATCACATGACAACACGCAAATAGTATCCTAGTAGTTAATATCTGCATGCACTTAATACACTTCCAAGTTAACGTGCATTGCACGTACACACTAACTAGTGCTGCTGGTACGTGAAACTGGTGCCGTGACTTGTGAACGCGTCCAGATATGGTCAACGGCAACATCGCCCGCAAGTTCTTCCTGTTTGCCCGTGCGCCTAAACGCAGAACGGGAGGAGAGAGATAGAGCACACATGGAACCCACCAGTAAGTGAAGGCGAATAGTACTAAAAATAATATTACATGTTGTTATCCATTAATTAGGCTGTGGTAATATAAAAACATTATGTGAACAAAGGGGGTACAATAAACATTGCTATTCTACGTATGTTGCCTATTGACGTGCGGCTTGAAGGCCCGGTCGCATATTCGATCCTCGTCCTTTATTTTTTAATTTGTATATGGGTCCAAATTTGTTTCATGACATGTGGGCCCCTTGGTGTGTAGTTTGTAGAACTTTAATTTGCGGGTCGAAATTTGTTCCATTCCAAGTGGACTATCGGTGTGTAGTTTTGTAGCTTATTTATAATAATTAAAGAGAACAACATAGTTTTTTCAATAATACCATGGTGCGATGTTGAAGGTGAGAAAGGACGTGCGAGAGAGCGATGACCGAGCCAGAGGGAAATCAACTAGGGAGTTGCGTGGGTTGCAACGGCGTTTGGAGTAGTTGTGGGCCGAATGCTACGAAAATATAATCTAAACCGACCGGAATAAATGCCTACACAAATTAATCCAAGGTTGGAGTGCCCCTTGCAATGTAAATAGCTCCGGCTTTGCGAGGGATGGAGAGGTAGTAGCTTCAACGCGTGGAAGATACGGTATGAGAAAGCAAGGTCAATCGAGAGACATATAGATAGAGAGACAAAGTGAGTGTGGTCTGACATTCATTGAACAAATATATATGCTGCGGAGAGATATTGTCCGATTGAGCTTTTGGTAAGGGTGAGGGCTGTAAAATAGAGCTTGAGAGATGATCCAGTCACGAACATGTAGATATATTTTGTGCGTGGGAGGAAGCAAGGTCAACCGATCACATAGGGTCGCCGTGCGATCGAAAGAGTGAGACGGGTTGGAGAGAGTGACCTAGATAGACGATGTGCATGAGAGAGTATACAATGTGAATAGGTCGAATTGGGCTCAAACATGGTGATATATCGTTTTTGTCCGAGAAAGAGCGAGGTAAATCGAGACATACACACACACACACACACAGAGAGAGAGAGAGAGAGAGATTGAGTGAGCGTGGCTCACCATGAGGTCGAAAGAGTGGCGGCGGCTTGGATGGACTGACGTAGATAGACAATCTGCGTGAGAGAGTATAGAGTGTGTCGATCGAGTCCCGAACAGGGATATATATCATTTGTGTGTGAAAGAAAACGAGGTTAAACGAGACTCAAATAAAGAGAGCGAGATTGAGAGAGTGTGCCCCGCCATGCGGAAGAAAGAGTGAGACAGTCTCGAGGGAGTGACCTAGATATACAATGTGCGTTCGTGCGCACGAGAGGTTGGGGGGATA